>NC_088382.1:134727500-134872500 GCF_037993035.2 Macaca fascicularis
CCAACTATTCGGAGGGCATTTCTTTCATTCTTTTTTTTTTTTTTTTGAGACAGAGTCTTGCTCTGTTGCCCAGGTTGGAGTGCAGTGGCATCATCTTGGCTCACTGCAACCTCTGCCTGCGGGTTCAAGTGATTCTCCTGCCTCAGCCTCCTGAGGAGCTTGGAATACAGGCACATGCTATTGAGCCCAGCTAATTTTTGTATTTTTAGTAGAGATGGGGTTTCGCTATATTGGCCAGACTGGTCTCGAACTCCTGACCTCAGGTGATCCACCTCCCTCGGCCTCCCAAAGTGCTGGGATTACAGGCGTGAGACACGGTGCTCGACTGGGCATTTCTTCCTTGTGGGCATTTTTTCACTTGCCTTTGAAAGGCCACTTTTGCTTTGACCTGGTTCCTGTTCTTGGATCTTTCCTGTTTTTTCACCTTGGCTTAATCTGTCTTTCTTCCCCCACTGTACTGACAGGACGGCTCCTAGATGGTAGGGACACACTTTGTTCATATTTACATTTCCAGCACCTAGCAAAGAACAGAGTAGCTTTTCAATAACTATTTGCTATTCAGAGGGAAACCATTAAAATTATTAATAGATTAAAAAGGAGCAGCATTCATCTGATTTGATAAAATTATACCCAGACAAATCACTGAAAACACTCAGCACGGGCATTATCATTATGTTAGTAGTCAGCATCTACTTTTTCTGAGCTACTTAGTAGGGGAATATAGTGTCCTAGAAGATAAAGAAACATCTAGTACACTAGTAACCAAACTGAAGCAAGATGAGGATCTGTTCCGAATGGGTATAAATGTCTGGGCTAGTTCCTGGGCCCACCTGATCCAAGCCCCCAGGGTTACTGGTTTTAAAACCTGGGCATTCCCAGGTACCCATTTTTATTATGCCCATATAGGCTTCTTTAGAGGTAAGACTAACCTCAGCCATTTTCTTCAGTGAACTCAGATGCCTTAAAGTCCTCAAGATGACCTTGTACAAATGCTAATCACCCACCCTATTTAATCCCTTTTCAGTGGTTCTCATGGCTCCTAGGATAAAGACCAAAGTCCTGCAAGGCCTAGTATGAGCTGACTCCTGACTAACTTTCAGCCTCATTTCACACTACCTTTCTCTCACTCCCCTCTAGCCAACTGGTCTTTCAGGTCTTTGAATTGTTTATGCTCCTCCTCACCCAAGAAGACTTGATATTCTTCCTGTCACTGGAATGTTCTGCATCACACTCCCTACCTTTTTCTAGCTAACACCAACAGATCCCTTCCCCAGGCCCCTTCAGAAGCTCTTGTGTCTCTTCTCATGCAAGTCTACCAGGAGGCAACAGGATATTTTATTTTAGGTACTTGGAGAACTACATTTCTTTCCCTCAGAGCAAATATCTGAGTTTGTATTTACATTTTTATTAGTGTGATTTTTTTTTTTTTTTTTGAGACAAGCTGTCACTCTGTTGCCCAGGCTGGAGTGCAGTGGTGCGATCTTGGCTCACTGTAACCTCCACCTCCCAGGTTCAAGTGATTCTCATGCCTCAGCCTCCCCAGTTGCTGAGACTATAGCTATGCACCACCATGCCTGGCTAACTTTTGTATTTTTAGTAGAGACAAGGTTTCACCAGCCTGCTGACCAGGCTGGTCTCAAACTCCTAACCTCAGGTGACCTGCCCACGTTGACCTTCCAAAGTGCTGGGATTATAGAAATGAACCACTGCACTTGGCCTATAGTGATTCTTTAATTAATGTCTATATTCCCCATTAGGCTATAACTTTTACCATCTTGTGTACCTTTCCCCATCACTGTATCCCCAGTGAAAGGAGGCATTACATGCTTGTTAAATGTTTATTCCTGTCCTTTTACTATAAGAACTATCTCAACAGCTCGAATCTGTACCTGAATCACAGACAGAGCAAGTAATCCTAGTCTTTTTTTTTTTTTTTTAATATTTTTAAGCATAAAAAAGCTAAGACTGTGGTGATATTCATTCAAATATTTTTACCTCTTTGAGTATAAACTCAAATTGTGCAGTATCCAATAGCAGCTGGAAGAGGATCCTGGGATTGTACCGAGAGTCTGTTAGAATCTGGTCCTTGATTTGACGAAAGCGTTTGTTGTTTGGGTCACAGGCTAGAAAGAGGAAAAGTGTTATGTGCTTACTAAATGTGTAGAAAATATCTATGAAATAGATAAATTCTTAAATATCTTCCTTCATTTTAACCATTTAAAAAGTAATTAGCAAAATGTCTATCAATAAAAGATGGTGAAATATAGTATATCTATGCCACGGAGTACAATTAAACTGTTAAATGACAGTTGAAACTGACATGGAGTGTCATCCTTGAAAGACTATTGAATGAAAAAAAGCAAGCTGCAGAACAGTGTTTCCAAATTTTGTGAGCATTCTGTGGTTCGTTTATAGCAACTGCCTAAAATGGATGGGCAGAGCCTCATTGTACTACTTCATACTTCATAGCTGGTGGCTTCCTCACGTCCTGTCTGTTGGAGTTGCTTTTGCTTTAAGCATCGATCCCTGCCATTCAGTAATGGACTGCTATCCCTAGAGAGGCCTGTTTGCAAGGTTGGCTCTTGACTGGCATCTGGGAACTTGAATTTCACGAAGAGCTGCCATCACTTTGAGAATTCACAAGGTCAGCTCACTGAGGCTTAAATGTTTGTACAAACAACGTTTTCCTTCTGGAAGTCTGGAACTTTGGTACGTGCTGGGCAGAGGCTACCTAAATGCGCAGCCCCCAATAGAAACCGAAGGAAGCTGAGTCTAATGAGCTTTCCTGGTTGATAACACTTCATATGCATTGTCACGACTCACTGCTGGGGGAATTAAGTGTGCCCTGTGGGACTCCACTGGGAGAGGATGCTCGGCTGTGCCTCATTCCTCCAAATTCACCCCATGTGCCCTTTTCCTTTGCAGATTTTGCTTTCTATCCTTTTGCTATAATAAATCATAGCTGTGAGCACTACTAGATGCTGAGTCCTCTGTGTCCTTGTGGTGAATCACTGAAGCCAGAATGGTCGTGGGGAATGCCTGACACAACAAGGACAGGCTCCTCACACAAAGACGAGGGACCTCCAAACAAGAAGCAGCAGACCTGTGGCCATCCTACTCCTTGTAGAGGCCAGAGGGCATGGCAGGCACTCAGTTTTCTGAACTATCCACTACCCAGGCACAGGGAGCTTAAAGCAACTAGGCCAAGGTCACAAAATTAGGCACTGTATCCCCAGTGCCAGGAGGCATTACATGCTTGTTAAATGACCGAAGGTAAAAATACTGGATGTCCTAATTCTTAGGTCATCCTATCAGCCAAGCTAAACCATTTCAAATGAAATAAACGCCAAGTTAAAAGAAAAGAATAGAATAAAAAATACTGGTATTTGCTTAGACTGGTTTATAAGGCAAATTATTTATCTAAGAAAGAATAAGTAGAATAAGGCAAAAATACAAGGCAAAGCTACTGCTGTGGTTTGAATGCGTCTTCTAAAAGTTCATATGTTAGAAACTTGGTTGCCATTGTGGCAGTGTTAAGAGGTAGAGCCCTGGGGGGCAATTGTGTTATGAGGGGTCCACCCTCATGAATGGATTAATGCCATTACCCCGGGAGTGGGTTAGTTATTGCAACTGTGGCTTTGTTATAAAAGTGAGCTCTCTCTTGCACCCACTTTCTTGTCCTTCTGCCTATCTGGCATATATTGACCCTTGCTAGATGCTGGCACCATGCTCTTGGACTTCCCAGCCTCCAGAACCGTGAGCAAATAAACTTCTTTATACACTTCCTACTCTGTGGTATTCTGTTATAGCAGCAGAAAATGAACTAAGACAAATAAAGTCAAAGTCAAAATAAAAACTCTAAGACTTAAATAGACTTTGTCAACAAGTTCACAGCTGATAGGTATAAGGTCCATGGTAGTTATACTAGTATTACATGTATACCCTCCTGCCTTCCTAGTCCTGCCCCCATCAATATCTCAGGATGTCTGGCAAGTACAGAACAACAATGTTGTATAGGTATATGTCATGGGTGGTTCTGGTGCTTTAGTTATGATGAAGCCTGTGGAAGGTCACCTTATATGCTGATTTCTAAGTTATTCCATCAGGAGGAGACTCCTGACAACCTGGAAAAGAGGCTCAGTTTTCATAGGAAACTGCAGAGTTCTGATTTTTCATGAATTTGCCAGAACTATCTGGGAAGAAATATATTGCAATCGGTGACAATGATTACACAAAGAGAAAATTCTCAGCTCCATATTTACCTAACTAAACAAAAATCAAAGAAACTCAGAAGGAGTTCCAGTTGTCTTTACACTAATTTTAATTGAACTAGAAATCTCCTGATTTTAATCTGCTTTCATGTTTGCATAGGGAATGTAAGTACCCAGTTGTTGGACAAACACTCTATATTCCTCAATGTGCTTTAACATTGAGCTTTTTGGTATAAACCAGGTTTGCTTCTGGGGTTCCCAGGGCCTGACCATCTCTCTCAGATCTGACCCTTAAGGATTCATACCCAGAGAACTGCAGAGCCATCAGAACTTTGGGGTCAAACTTCAGTAGCCAGCCAGCCTTTCTCATCCCATATTTCCTCAGAGAATGTTTCTTCACAAGGTTCTGTACAGGCATCCTAAGACTGGGAAATGCCTCCAGCAACGCAACAGGAGGCAATCTGAGAATAGGCCTGCTTTTCTGTACACCATGACTGAAATTCCATAAAAGTTAACCAAGCGGTTACTTTTCCCACGTGTGACTCACGATCAGATAGGCCAATCATTTGTTTCTGATAAATTATGACCCTGTGCAATCAGGTCAGACAACTGCCAGGCACAAAAATGAAAGACAAATGTGGCTGAAGATAAAACCACAGACCTCTGGCAAGCCAAGGTTGTCCCTGGCATGGGTGCAAATTCAGGAGACTACTGGCTTTCCGAACACAGGCAGGGCCCTCAGGCAGGGTCACACAGAAGATGAAGATGAGGCTGAGTCACTAGAAAACCCCAGTTGGTTTTATGACAGGATAAAGTGAGGGCTTGAGTTGTTTATACGCTTGTGAATGCAAGACTTTTGGTAAAGAAGATTAAAAGCTGAGTCAATGTAGTAAAATCCTCAAATTAGAACTGGAGTTTATGTAAAAAATAAACTCAACTAATTAAAAACAGATTCAGGGATTAAAAACTCCAGCCATGGTGTTCATACTGTGGGTAAATTGTAAATGGATATAGGCCAACAAGCAAGATGATGAAACAAACTGGAAAGCAGCTCTTGGGATAAAGGTTTAAGAAGCTGGAGAGAAGGCTGAGGGGAAACTCCACACATTTTCAAAGATACGAAGGATGCGGAAGTCCAACTGCTGTTTTCACTGTGGACCACCCATAGGAAGTGGAAGCAGACGGTAGCCAGAGGGACTGTGAAGTCATCTTGGCTGTAAGAGCTGTGAGACAGGGGCTTCCATGTTACAAAGGGAGGCTACAGAGGAATCTCGTGTGCAGTTTTTTAAAGAGACACAGCCTTATCTGAAAGAACAAAGAAGTGCTGCACACAGTACCTGTCTCAGAGCTGGTCCTCAAGGAAAGTTGGCTGAGTGAAAAACAAAAAGCAGAGGGATTTACAGGCCTGCTGAATGACACACCTCTTAGGGGTAGGGGTATACAGCCCTGGATGAGGGAAGGTATTGGTTAATTAGTGTTGATCCAGCATTTACTAAGAATAAGAAAATGTGTCAGCCCTGAACAAGCTCAGAGATGTTAGTTCAACTTACTTATTTTTCTACCATTACACCAGAGGTTGAGGCGTTTCTCACAATCTGAACTTGATGGTCAAACTGTGTGGCTAGAAGGTCTTGAAGGAGACCACGACCCATAAAAGGCTAAGACCCAGTCTACCCTAAACGAGCACTCTGGTCCAGCCAGGTCATCAACTCAGTGGGCCCATGTGTTTTTCTGTACTTCCAAAATCGTATCACTTATTCCATCATTTCTGCAGTCGAGAATTTCTTCTGGTTTTTGCTTCAAAACCTCATCACAGGCCTGGTTGGTTCCTGATTCCTGTATGGGGCTTTCCTGACCTCCTCTGCTCCCCTATCCCAAGCAACGTTTGCCTCTCTACTCTGAACTCAAACCACACCAAATGTCTGTTTGACACACCTGGTGTCTGTTTACTGCCTTGGACCTTGAATTCGTTTCTCACTGCTGCTCTAACAATTACCACAAACTCAGTGGCTTAAAACAACACAAATTTATTCTCTCACCATCCTAGAAGTGACAAATCTGAGATGGGGCTCACTGGGCTAAAATCAAGGTGATGGCTGGGTTGGGCTTGTTCTAGACATTCTAGGCGAAAAGTCTGTTTTCTTGCTGTTTTCAGCTGCTAAAGGCTGCCTGTATTCCTTGGCTTGTGGCCCCTTCCATCTTTAAAGCCAGCAACGGCCAGTCAAGTTTTTGCTATCTCTCTGGTTCTGACACTTCTGCCTCCCTCTTTCTGATTTAAGGACCCCTATTTATAGGCTGGGTGTGGTGGCTCAGGCCTGTAATCCTAGCACTTTGGGAGGCTGAGGTGGGCTGACTGCTTGGGCTCAGGAGTTGGAAACCACCCTGGTCAACATAGTGAAACACTGTCTCTACAAAAAATACAAAAAACTTAGCCAGGCGTGGTGGCACTCGCCTGTAGTCCCAGCTGCTTGCAGGGGCTGTGGAAGGAGTATCGCTTGAACCCAGGAGGTCGAGGCTATAGTGAGCTGAGATTGTGCCACTGCACTCAAACCTGGGGGACTTGAGATCCTGTCTATTAAAAAACAAAACAAAACAAAACAAACCAGGGGGTGGGGGCTCTTATTTTAATAATATTTTTTGAGACATGGTCTTGCTCTGTCACTCAGGCTACAGTGCAGTAGCATGATCTTGGCTCAATGCAGCTGCAACCTTCCAGGCTCAAGTGATCTTCCCACCTCAGCCTCCCGAGTAGCTGGGACTACAGGTGCATGCCACCATGCCCAGCTGGGGATTTTTTCTTTTTGTAGAGAGGGGGTCTCACTATGTTACCCAGGCTGGTTCTGAACTCCTAGGTTCAAGCTCTCCTCCTGACTTGGCCTCCCAAAGTGATGGGATTACAAGTATGAGCTACTACACCCAGCAAGAACCCTTATGATTACATTGAGTTCACTGGGATAATCCAGAAACATCTCCTTACTTTAATGTCAGCTAATAGGCAACCTCAATCCCCACTTTTCACGTAATATATCTACTGGTTCAGGGACTAGGGCATGAACATCTTTGGCCATGGGCTGGAAGGCATTATTTGCCTACCACAGATCTGCAGTTCTATTTTTTTCATATGTCTACATTTGATCTCCCTGGTCTGATCAGTGACAAGCTCCTTGAACATGAGAGCTAAACGTCCTCTTATTCCCTAGCATCTAACAGTACGGGACAGGGGAGAGCTTTTCAGGTACGCTAGTGGCCTATCCAAGTTGACAAAAAACGACTAACTTTAAAAAGCTTTCTCATTCAAGGCCTCTCTCCCTGCTACATCACTTTACATCGTGAAGTAGGTCCTGATTCTGAGTCTTTATATGGAGCAATATAAACGGCCACCCGTTTTGTGCATTACCTGAGTCTGCTGTATGAAGCATCAGCCATCGGATGGCAACATTGCAGTCTCTCAGGCAGTTCAGAAGCTTTGGGATATTGTCCAGAACCATCTCCTCCCTTAAATAACCTTCTTTTAGAAACTGCTGCACTTGAGCATGCACTCTTTCACTGACAGTAGCATATCTGCTTGCCTTGACAAATAAAAAACTTCAATTACATTTAAAAAGTCATTTATCTTGAAAATAAATCACATTCAAATGAATTCACTGACAAATAGTAACATTTCCATATAGGATGAATGACATATGGACTACAGTTATAGGGCTCGAAGATAACATTTCTATTAGATGAATGACATATGGACTACAGTTATAGGGCTCAAACATTAACATTTTTATGTAATTTCTATATAAGATGAATGACATATGGACTATAGTTCTAGGGTTCAAAGATAGCATTTCTATATAAGATGAACATATGGACTATACTTATAGGGCTCAAAGACAACTGGCTTATTGAACACATTTGAAAAAAAGCACTGAACTTAGAATTCTGAGACTACATCCTAGTTCTGGCTGTGATTAAACTTTGGTGTGACTTGGGGCTTAATCCCCGTGTATTGGTTTCTTCAAATTTCAGACAGAGACTTGGACCAGGTGGTTCCTCAGAACTCTTCTATTCTTAACTTAGATGAAAAAGAAAATAAGGACAGAAGTTCAATTGCTTGTTCTCGCTAATACTGTTGACAAAGAAGGCAGAACAGAGCAGAAACACTTAAAATATAAGACTTCTTCTATAGGCTTATGAAAGCTTAGCAAAAAATACACCTTAGTATATAAAAAATGAATTTCCAAACCAGCTTTTTGGAAATTTTGGTTATTCTGCTTTACTTAAAGCAAGTCAAATGTTAAACATCATCAACCTCGGCAAGTTAGTTGAAATCTATGGTATCAAGAAACCTCTTAAAAATGTCACAAATGAGAAAATGCAATTTTAGAAAGGGATTTTAGCAATGAAAAATTAATGTTCTGATGTTGGTAAGTATCAAAGTGCCACTTTCTCTAATGTATTTCCAGGAGATGTGCCAACATTGAAATTATTTTGTGCATTATTTATGGAATTCAATTTGTTTGAATAAAACATGATGAAGTTTTTTGAGTCAATATTGTTTTATCCACACAGGAAACTCAGTAACTGAGCCAGGATGAGGAACATAAAAAAATATTAACTATGCTCCCCAAGATTTTATCTTTATTCCTCTACTTACTTGGATGTTCCCTTCTGCCTTGTGTAAGAACAAAAGAGACAGAATATAACTATTTAAACTTTAAGATGAATGTCTTCAGTCTTGTTGTTTATTTAGCACATCAGAAATGATAAATTTAAATTACAGTGACAGGACATATTATCCATATTCAGTTACCATCTTCATCATTCATCCTATTCATAAAAACATTATCAATTCCAGCTATTGGTACAACCAACTCTGGCCATGAGAATACAGTCTTTAAGCAAAAGTAAACTAAGTCATTTGGGGCATACGCCACATTTATTTGTCTTAGATTACACTGAATCTTCCTCAGGATCCTAATCGCCAATTTACATATACCATGTAACTTAAAAACCTACAATTACCTATGTTATTCTAACCTATAAAATTCGCCTTTTGTTAATCATTGCATTAAATTGTCTAAGTGAATATCTTCCAAATTCCTTGGGAAATCTACTTAAGTTTATTTGTTACTTCATAAACTAGGCCTGCAGTTATTAGAGAATGTCCCCAGATTAGAACCTACCTGTTCTCTGACATTTGAAAGGTCCAGGGTATTATTTAAAGCAGTTTTTGCAGCTTTGTAAGGTTCCCAAGCATCTACTAGATTAACTGTGATTCCCATGTAAATACTAATTACCTGAAAGAGGAGACATTCAGTATCTGTTAAATTCCTACTCACTTCAAGGCAAAGGGTTGGATACATAAAATGTTATAGAAGGCAATACCCACTCCATGTTTAAACTCCATTCCAATGAAAAACCAAGATTTTCCAAATATATAGGTAAGTGTTCCTGATTGTTAAGTAAGTGTTCCTGATTGTTAATTCATGTTAATAGGTATAAAGATCTCTTTACACCTATTAACGTTTCTTTTTGAAATTCTCTATTGTGTAATATTAATGTTTTCTCACCAGTTGTTTTATTGGTTGGCAATTGCCTGGGATATCTTTTTTAAAATCCCTTCATTTTCAGTATGCCAGGGTATTTTTTCAGGTGTGTATCTTACGTGTTTCATGTAACTGGATTTTGGTCTTTCTTAATAATAAATATGTTTTTAATTACAGTATCATGGTCAAAACTTCTTTATTAAACTTAGGAACATGAAGCCACACTATCAGTGTGTTCCTCTTGGTTGCTCAACTCTGAGCTCAGTAATATGATTCACAGTTGGCCAGGAACCATCACTTCCTAATGTAGGCTGTTCTCATACTACCAATAAATTGAAGGGCCCTCATAACAGATAGTTAATGTGATTCAATAGCTGATATAGAAGCAGAACAAAATCTGCTACCTGCGAATATAATCCAACTCCCTGCATTTTGTTAAAGCCTCTTTATTTTCATATATTTCATTTCATATATATTAAGTATGAAGCAAGCTTTATTCCTATAAGAATATTTGTAAATGAAACAATGCTTACAAAGGTACAAGCATATCCTTGCAATAATATAAACTCTAGTAACCCCACTACAGTTAGCTTATAGGTAAAACTTTACTATTAAAGTGAAATTCCTATTCACAAAGTGATGAATTAGATGAATTTGCCTATCTTAGAATCAGAAAATAGAAAAGAATAAACATATTCTTACACAACTTAGTTGTAATCTCAGTAGCTAAAGCAAGAGATATTTTAATAAATGATTTAATCTTGACAGTATCCATTTTGGAAAAAGACTAGTGGGTTCTTCAGGAAATTTTACTGACTCATTTATTCCTTCATGTTCTAATTATAAAATTCTCAAAACACTTAGAGCAACTTTACCTAAGTGATGCTATGTCCCATTATTTACAACATTACAACCTCTGGGTTAAAGGCCAAAAGAATGGGAAGTTAGTTCTCTAACACATTTACTGTAGAGGAAAAAAATTAGCAATACTTGCCCAATTATCTGGAAAGTATTTATCCACTATCTCTCTCATTTTTGCTTGATGGGTGTGAAGAATGGAAGGCTCAAAGTAGAGAATCACGTACAGCATGGCAGCTTGGTTTGCCAGGGCTGTGCTGCGATGCTCCGGCAAAGGATACGCTGAGACCTGCAATGTCAAGACGACACCCCGAGAAAGCTGTTGGCAACATCTGCATGTAGACATGCTCGAATTAAACTCTGGTTATAAGACACATCAGTTTCTCCAAAGCCCATCACCTTTCAGGATCCTGGACACTGGAAGCCCTTCTCAGACTGTGCCACTGTTTGCCAAGGTCTTCTTTCTTATCCGTAACTCCATAATATCCTCTTCTTCCAGCCCTTGACTACTGCAATTCTAAGTCTTTTCTTAAAAAAAAAAAAAAAAGTCCTATCCCTGTGTCTCCCACCACTTGTTCATTTTTGTATCTTTCCCATTGGAGACAATGCTTAGAACTGACAGGCTCTACTCACTGTTGCTATTTTCTCACTTTCTGTTTATTATTCAACTCACTGAAATTTCACCTCCACCATCATCCCAGTGGAATTCCCTAAGGTTGCTCATGACCTCACAACCATCCAATTAGATGCCTTCTTTTTAAGACTCTCACTTAAATTCTCTGAGGAATGAAATCTCTCCTCCTCTGGTTTCCTAGATACCACTCTCTCTTCTCAATCTCCTTTGCTGAGTCCTCGGCTTCCGCCTTTTAAACGCTGGTGTTCCCCAGGAGTCCATCCCCTCGTGTACTAGAAATTTTTGGATGCACAAAGCACATATCACCTTGAGCTACCACAAGCAAAAAGGAGATAAATTGTTTTAAGGACAGACATAGCCATGTCACATGAAACCTGCAGGCAGGAATGTGGCCAGGCCACAGGAAGGGGCCGGGGCTGGGAACCGGAATGCCTTCTCTCTTTCTCCCCTTGATGTGTCAGCTCAACTTTTCTCTCCCTCCAGGCTACTCTCCATATACATGGCAGAATGAGGCCATGTATTTTGTATGTTGTGGATAAACCCCAATCCAGAAACTGTTTCTCAGGCCCAATTCCAAATTACCTGGAGACAGAATCTGATCCATCAGCCGTGACCAGGGATGGGGGAGGTGCAGGACAGAGAGTGGGGTGGACACACAGCACAACCGCAGCTTAACCCTTGTGCTAATAAAGATCATGGGGCAAGGAGGAAATGGAAACACCTTGCCTTCAGAAGGATGTGGAATGAGAGGCATTCAGGAATGAGATGCCCTAAATTCACACAGACCTAATTGAAATTACAGTTCTGCTACTTAGTAACAGGAACTTGAGGAAAGTATTAAGCTCTCCAAGTCTTATTTTTCTCAACAGCAACACGGAGATAATGCCATCTACTTTACAGGGCTATTGTGAGGAACAGAGAAAATGGTATAGGAACAAAACCTCCTTTGTGGCTGGTTTGGACTGAATTCTCAATGAATGGCAACAATTATTATAGAGACCTGGCATCTGTGGGTAGCTTCTGATTTTGAATTGTCTTAAAACAACAACAACAACAACAAAAACCCTCTTATTTATACTTAACATATTCACACAAAAACCTAACAAGCTACCTAAAGACCTGCACAGATCAGGTTCATTCTGTGATAAATGATATCCACAGTTATCACAGGCCTCTTTACTCCCTAATCATAATTTTTACAAATATTTAAAAATACAACATCTAAAATTACGTTTTCTTCAGAACAATGAAGTCAAATGGTAATTTTCTTTGGCGTTTTTTAAAAGGAAGTGAATACTACACACACTGGCAAGGGGAGAGGGATGATTTTCAAATGCTGCATGATCTTTACAGCCTTGCTCAGGCTGCCTCCTTTCCTGGCACTCCTCTTACCTTCCTTCTGTCACCTGTTGTGGCCTTGCTGCCACTGCTGCATGCTCTAGTGGCACCCTGTGCTTCCCCTAAGATGACACCCATCTTGCTTTACTATAATCCTGTCATCTGCCTTTCCTAAGCTACAAGCTCAGTATGGGCAGGGACATGGCCTGCCTTCCTCGGTGATGGGTCCCCAGCACCAAGCACGTGAATGGGCACATATCACACACTCAATAACTATTTCTTGAATGAATGACTAAAAGAATGCATCTTCTTCCCAACAGCTCAAATCCCATCTTCACCTGGAAATCTCTGATTCTGCCAAAATTAATAACCCTCTTTCCTTTATCATCCTGGGGCATAGCTCAAAAAGTTTTAAAAGGTTCTAGCTGCTTTTACTCTTTTGGGAAAGAAGGAAGGAAAGGCATAATTAAAGAGGGAAGTGAAATCAGTCTGTTAAACAGTCTTAATAGGTCTTAACAGATTTAATTCCCACCTGGTTGTAAATATCATCAGATCTCAGTCGACCAATGACCATACTGATGAAGGATTCGTTGATAGGCACTCTCTGGAAATAGCTCTCGGGATAGTTGGGTGGTCTTTTGGCACCTGGTTGGCTAGAATAACCTGTACTTCGAAGCAGCTTACAAATATCATCCATATTTGAATCAGCAGAAGATCGAGCAGCACTGAGTCATATTCACAATGGGAAACAAAGGCCCAAACCACACATATTAGAAACTGAACAGTCCAACAAAGCAGAAGAATTCCATTCTACTTTGACTCAATACAGTTTCAGATATGACCATAGGTCCATCTCTATCCTCAAGATTCACAATTATGTGTATGTACATGTGTGTATATATGTATTTTTTTTTTGAGATAAGAGTCTTGCTATGTATGTACATATAAACTTTTTGTTTTTGTTTTTTTGAGATGGTGTCTTGCTCTATCACCCAGACTGAAGTGCAGTGGCATGATCTCAGCCTACTGCAACCTCTGCCTCCAGGTTCAAGCAATTCTCCTGCCTCAGCCTCCCGAGTAGCTGGGACTATAGGCATCCATCACCGTGCCTGGCTAATTTTTGTATTTTAGTAGAGATGGGGTTTCACCATGTTGGCCAGGACTGGTCTTGAATGTCTGACCTCAACTGATCTGCCCACCTCAGCCTCCCAAAGTGCTGGGATTACAGGTGTGAGCCACCATGTCTGGCCTTGAAATTATATTTTTGAAAGCCTGCTTAGAAGATAGGTATTCGTTCTATGTAAAGGTCCATAATCCCTTTTCCAAAATCCTTGGGACTGGATTTGTTTCAGAATATAGCATTTCTCAAATATAAGAAAGCAATATGGCATATAGATCATATACAATATAACACTCCAGCAGTGTCTGAATTGGCATCCCATGATCAACATAAGTGAATAATTCCGGATGAAAATTTATAAATATTTACAAAACTGAGTTAAGTGAAGACTACACATAGCCTCACACCTATTCCAGGCAAGTTTTGACTCCAAACGATTTCAGGTTAGATCAGGTTTTGCTGCCAAATGAATTACTATGTATATGTACATGTGTGCTGTGTGTGTATTCGTGTATACATATTTTTTCAGAGCTCTTTGGATTTGAAAATTGTGGGTAAAGAATGTGAACCTGACATTTTACAAATTAAAAAATAATTTTAAAATATTATGTCAATTTAAAGTGAAATCTATACTTTTTTCTTGGCAAGCTGTTCCTTCTACAGAGATCTAATAAACAGGTCTGTGATTTTTCTGGGTGGAATAGTAAGCTCTGAAAGAAATGAACTAGATTCAAAGAATCTTAGACTTGGAGATGACCTGCTATTCGCTGTAAGGATCTCTTTTGCCACGACTGTGACTTGGAGGTGTTCAGTGTCACTTCAATAATGAATGCTCACATTCTAATGAATTAGCTGTTGTACCAAAGGGGACAAAGCCATATTTTCAAAACTGGGCTTGATAAGCCAATCATTTTTTCTTCTTCTTTGCACTGTCTATAGTTTTTGTTTTTCCAGGTACTCTCAGAAACATAGGAAAGGCCATTTAAATCTCATTTTTAAAAACATGGATGTTAAAACAGCTTGGTCAAACTGACATGAATGAACACTGCTAGAACGCTCCCTTCGCACTCTGATGCAGCTGAAAGGAAAAGGCTAGTTGAGAAGCCTAAGATTAATTTCCTGCTGAGGACACAGTGGTACCTGGTATTGCCGAAAATATAATGTCCCCAAAGAACCCCCTTCTCCTTGTCTATTTTGTCCTAATTTTTAAGTTTGAAAATGTTAATTCTACTCCTTACATCTTTAGCTCAAGCTCCTAACTGACTCCTCCTTATTGACTCTTTCTTCTCTGAATCTTGACTATTTCCAACATTGACCTGGTATTCCATTTTTAGCTCATTCAACAAATTGAAAACCTGTGTGTTAGACACTAAAATTAAAAAGTTGGTTAAGATGGCTCCTGTTTTCAAGACCTTACTTTCCGAAGAATCACAGTTATGTATAGAGATACACGACAAATGATTTGTGGATATGTGCTATTGCTTGATTTGTTTTTGTTTCTATGTAAATATGAGTAAGAAATCACTTTCAACCTGACTCTGAATGACAACTTCTCTAAGTCATCAAACTGAAAATGACAACAGAAAGCACACTCATTTCCTTATATCCAAGGAGTAATATTTGAAAACGTAAACAACAAAAGCAAAAACAACCTTCATTAGATTTCTAATATTCTTTGAAATTTAGCCTCAAGGTAAAGAAAGTTCACAATTCAGACTCCTTTTTAAAATTGGAGTTATCATTATGGACAGCATAATCCATACCTCTAATAATCTATAATATATAGAATATTTTATATGTAATATATAGATTATATTATATATAGAATCTATAGATTATATAATCTATGAAATATACTATGGCGTAATTATTATATTCCTACAATATGCTCACAAGAGATAAGAATCTTATATATATATATATTTTTTAGGACATAGTCTCGCTCTGTCACCCAGGATGGAATATAGTAGCGTGATCCTGGCTCACTGCAACCTCCACCTCCCGGGTTCAGGCAATTCTCCTGCCTCAGCCTCCTGAGTACCTGGGGTTACAGGTGCCCACCATCACGACTGGCTAATTTTTGTAGTTTTAGTAGAGACACGGTTTCACCATGTTGGCCAGATTGGTCTTGAACTCCTGACCTCAGATGATCTACCGGCCCTGGCCTCCCAAAAGTGTTGAGATTACAGGCGTGAGCCACCGTGCCTGGATGAATCGTATACTTTCTTATCTATTCTTGGATTACTGCTGTTTACAGTAGAAGAAATATGGGGACATACACCGCATTTTACTAACAGCAGTGTTTTGGAAGTGGAGTCCTAGCCCAGGAATACCTGTATCGGTAGTAAGAAACCAGCATCCTCTCTCTGACTTCTCCTTCAATCTTTTGGTCAATGACCAGTAGCATAACTCCATATAAGTACAGTGCTTCACACTAAGAAGAGAAGAGGACAAAAGCCAAAATCACTAGATTATACATTCTTAGGGAATAAAGTCGGTAATCATGAAAAATACCGCTTTGCTCACACTTCTCCAAAAATTTTTAGATTTCAAGGAAAAGGTAGGTTTCCTCCAAAGAGCTCTTACCTTCTTGCAGAATGGGACTTGAAAAGTTTATGTGAAATAGATTTTAATTCATAGTGATAATCTTTCAGTTGATGTATTTTGGCTATTTTGCTTGGGACACCAAAATAGCATCCTACTCATCATAAAATCATTCACTTCACCATAAAGTCATTCACTTATTCAATAAGCATTTCTTAAATGGTCAGTATGTACTAGGTACTAGGACAGATGGCTGGGATGCAAAAAGTAAAGAAGACAGAATTCTTACACCGAGGAGGCTCATAACTTTCACATAACTTTTCATTGTTTTAAATTCTGTTCAAAGTCTACGTTCTAAACTCAGATATGGACCTGCCAGTTAGAAGATAATTAAAAGCTCATTTTGCTTCTCTTTAAAGAATGGTATTTCATTTATATTTATGACTTAGAAGAAAAAAAAGGGATACTATGTTTGAAATTCTTGAATTTCATTTTAAATAATCACTATTACTTACCAGAAGTTGTTTTCCATCTTCGTTGAGAAGCACAGTTTCTAAGGTTTGCTGAATATAAACCCCTTCATTGAGATCATCTAGATATCTAGAAATAAAATCCCAGAGCGAGTTATTAATTTATAATAGAAACTTTAACATCTTTAAAGAAGGAAAGATTTTTAAAAGATAAGGCAAGATGCCAGGCATTCTGGCCTTCCACTAGTTCATGGTCCTTCATGCTCTTAAGAATACAGTCTTATAAACTGATTTAGGGCCACAGTTTGATATTTATGGCTGTTCCAAGTAAAAGAAATATTCCCTAGTCCTGATTTGTGAATTACAAGTATCTAGGAGTAAAGGCAGAAGAACATGGAATATCTAGTTTAAAAGTTAATGAGTAATGAATTCTTAAGAACTGTATAAGGGACAGAAAGTTAATGATAAAAATAAGTTCTTTTTCCCACTTTTCACATATAATACACTAGAATATGATAATAAATAACAGGATTGGAAACTATGTGACTTAGTATAAACTAAGTTTATTATGACACCTCACAAAAGCAGGACATTGTAGTAAAACTTTAAAATTCTTAAGATGACCAGTGCCACAGGAAGGAAGAGACAACTTTATACGGCATACACTAAATTAGGAAATTTTATAGTAACTCAGAGAGATTTACACGTTGTCGTGTGTCCTTTTCCCTCTCCACTATTTACCACCAGAAAAAGCTGTTACTAAATTGATCAATACCTGTTTAAGTCTACAATATATTTATGCACACTTTGAAATGCTAAATAAAATCTGGTCACAATTTCTATGTTGTTTTCACGAAATTCTTCATCTAAATCCTGTAGCTCTGGCTTACAGTCCAGTTTGCTTTCCCATAATTCCGGACCCTAAGAAAAAAAAACACACATGAAATGTCAATAAAAGCATACTTGTTGGTGACAATTTCCAAATAGTCTTTTAAAAACTTGTTCTTATGTTCTTAAACATCCTAAACTTAAAGCGGAGCAACAGAAAGTAATGAAGATAATAGAAGCCTAGATGTAAAATCCCTTTGAGATAAATGAATTTGAATTGGACCCAAGATTAGCATGCTTTTAAGTATGGGGCCCTTCAATGTGAAATGTCAAAGTTACGTTTTAAAGATACAATTATATTGTGTTAGGGCTTTCACATAATACCTTCAACTTATTTTCAAGTTAGTAGCTAACATTACGTTTAGTCCAGAAGCTTTTCTCTTTAGCTTTTTCCATAACTACTTAACCTTACAGAGTTTCACGGTTCCCAGAGAAAACACGTTTTTGTAGAAAAGACAACAAATAAAAAAGCTATTGAGGAAGATTACCTTAAAATAGCTGAAATCAAATATGATATCTCCATATTTCTGTTGATCAGCTCTGTCTTTTAACCTGAACACAGCAGGAATAAACTCAGAGAGCCTCAAAAGTTCAGCAATGATGGCATTACCACAGGAAACAATCCTTAGGATTGCTTGGCCACAGAGGTTGTTCTCGGCTAGAAAGTCCAACATTGTGAGGAGGACCGACTATTCTGTGCGTGGACACTGGGGATGATTAACCGGCCTTAGAGCTGGTGTCTGTAGATTATTAGATGAAACCAGGTGTGCAGAGAGATTGGCTGCTCCATAAAGAACCTGTATCCCCCAAAAAAGTGTGAAAATCTCAGTTTGTTTAAGGAAGCACATGTGTACACATAAGAAACACATTTTTCTCCCAAACTCACTACAAAAATTGTAAGAAATAATGAGTTCCTTTATAGGGGAAAGGGTATTTATCTGCCACTCTCCATATTTTCCATGTGGAGGGGCTTTGGTAGATTAACACTCTTCGCCTCTTCTTCAACATGTTAGTCACTTCTCTTGGGAAAAAGATATGATACAGCTCATCTCTGAGCTAGGGAGAAGGAACCACTGGGCATGTGTGGTTCCAATGTACCCTAATTATACAAGCTATCTTCTACTACTCAATATATTAGCAAATAATTTCAAATACTATAAAGAGAGCTCAGAGACAAATCCCTGTACATCATTTTGAGGCATTTGTCCAATTATTTCCCAGAAATGGAACTGCAAGCTTAAGCTATGAACATGTCCAAGATTCCTTTTAAAATTACAGATGCTAAGTTCTACAAAATTCTGTGAAGATAATTTATAAATACTAAATCAAACTGGTCCAAAAGTCTCACAAAATTCAGTACTTAGGTGTCTAGTACTGTTAGTAGAATCCATTACTTGTTTCTCTTGTATTCCAATGTACTCTCTGAGCATGGTTAGATCACTTAGCATACTGAATATTATTGTTGCTTACAGCTCATTCTGAAAGTTCTTGAAGGCAAGGATTGATCTTTACCCAACCACTCCTTGCTGAATATCTCTTTGCCAGGCTGGATATGAAGACGTTTAGACAACTCACCTTCTAGTCCAGTGGTTCTCAAGCCTGGCTGCATAAGGGAATCACCTAGCATTTTAAGAGTCTGGTAAGTAGGTTAGAGGTAGTCCTAAGTATCTCTGTTTTTAAGAATCTCCCCAGATGATTCTGATGTGAAGCCAGGATCATTAAAATAGTAGAGAATGACTGGTCTTGTGGAAAACTGCAGCAAGTAAACAGGAAATTAACAATATCTATCTTTGTGCCCTTTGTGCTGAACTCATTCCTTGGCATTGACAAGTAAAAGGAGTGCCTGAATAACAATACTAGGGGCCGGGCGCGGTGGCTCAAGCCTGTAATTCCAGCACTTTGGGAGGCCGAGACGGGTGGATCACGAGGTCAGGAGATCGAGACCATCCTGGCTAACCGGGTGAAACCCCGTCTCTACTAAAAAATACAAAAAACTAGCCAGGCGAGGTGGTGGGCGCCTGTAGTCCCAGCTACTCGGGAGGCTGAGGCAGGAGAATGGCATAAACCCGGGAGGCAGAGCTTGCAGTGAGCCGAGATCTGGCCACTGCACTCAGCCTGGGCGACAGAGCGAGACTCCGTCTCAAAAAAAAAAAAAAAAATACTAGGATTGCAAGAGGAGTGATGTCTGTCCTCTCTTGCTGCCTGCTATACTGTTGGAGAGAGAAGCCCTGAAGAAAAAAAATATCAGAGAGATGAAGGGCTTGAGTGTGTCATTACAATAAAGAAATAAGAAGTGTAACATACATTTAATTGTCAGTATGGAGCATTTACTAGGTGTTCTGTTGGGACAGGTATTCTTATAGTGGGTGATCTTTAGTAAAGTGACATCTAGGAATTCAGGGCTAGAGAAAGAAACCTAGCATCTAAAAGGAATGACCTATTTTAGTATGTAACACTTAAAAACTTTTCTATGGTAAATGACTTAGAAGATGGATTTGAAATCCAAACGGCAGACACAGGGTTGATTTCTAAAACATGCAAAGGGATCTCACAAGCTGTCAAAGAGAGAACAGGGAGAGAAGGGGAGGCGGGAGCCAAGTAAAAAGGAAAATGGAAAAAAAGATGTCACCAGGAATGAAAACCAACCAATCAACAAAACATACATGTGACGTTTTCCTGTACACATAAAAGTCTTTGAGCATGTCACTACCCAGGCTGTGCCTTCTAAGCATCTTCTGTAACACACAGACTCTTGATAAAACTGCTTCCTGACCCATCCCTTTCCTTCCCACTAGCTTCCTCCTACAGCCAGTGCAGAGAGCAGGGGTGAGCAGATGGTGGAAGGCGAAGGGCGACTGGAGAAGGAAGCAAGACTTACACAAATGAAATAACTCCTCGGACTTGATGAGGTTTCAGAAAGTTCTTGAAGTAGGTAATTTGTCTTATTAGGCTACTACTTCTTACATTCCCCCTCTGCCCACAGACTTGAGTACTCTTCTTGTTCAGGTCTGTGTGCCTTACCCTGCAACAATCATTTTTCTTAGTTCTAGGGGCTAGGAAAGCAATTTGATTATAATAATGTGGTAACTGGTTTCCAAAGATGGCTCCCAACAATTCCTTGCCATTAAGTCAGCACATACAGCACCTTAAGTGAAGGGCTGAACCTTATTTTCCCTCTCAATGAGTCTGGATTGCGTTTGTTTATTAGTTTGCTGGGCTGCCATAACAAAGCACCACAGACAGGGTGACGTAACCAAATTTATTTTGTCACAATTCTGGAGGCAAGAAATTCAAGATCAAAGTGATGGTAGGACTGTTTTCTTCTCAGGCTTTTCTCATTGGCTTGTAGTAGGCTATTTTCTTCCTGTATCGTCACATGGGCTCCCCATTGTTCATTTCTTTTTATAGAGATGGGGGTCTCACTATGTTGCCCAGGGGAGTCTCAAATTCCTGGGCTCAAGCGATCCTCCCATCTCAGCCTCCCAAAGTGCTGGGATTACAGGCATGAGCTACCAAGCCTGGCCCTCCTTTGTAAATTTCTGTGTCCAAAGTTCCTCTTCTTAAAATGTATGCATCCAAAGTTCCTCTTCTTAGAAAGACACTAGTCATATTGGATTGGAGCCCATCCTAGTGGCTTCATTTTAACTTAATCACCTCCTTAAAAATCCTGTCTCCAAATACAGTCACATTCTGAGGTACTGAGTGTTAGGAATTCAACATAGAAATTTTGGAGGGACTCAACTCAGCTCATAACAGTTTATGTCTTCCTTCCTTCAACCCAAAGAATACTGTAGAAGTAACTCTCTACCAATTCTAGGCCTAAACCTTGAGAAGGCCTGGCAGTATCTCCTTTTGCTCTCTTCAGGTGTCCAAAGCTGCCATGTCAGATGTCTGGGTATCTTGCTAGAGAGATCACAGGAGTTACAAAGAGGAAAGACCATGCTGAGAGGGAAGAGTCCTGACACAGAAGAGAATGAAGAAAGCCAGCAGACAGCAGAAACCGAAGCGCCGACGTGTGACTTGGGTTGACCTGGTCTCCTCAGCCCCCCAGCTCTTGAAATCTTCCTAGTTGAAGTGCTAGACATAGAAGGGAAGAGGCTATTCGGCTTCTGCAGCCAGCCAAGCCCTCTGTGCCTTTTCCCAATTCCTAACCCACAGGATCATGATAAATTTTTAAAATACGGTATTGTTTTGGGCAAATAAGCCTTGGGGTAATTTGCCATAGTGCTGACATTCAGTTTTGAGGACTAACAGTACGAGTTGTCAATTTAAACAGCATGCTGATGTTGTTACTGTGATATTTCATTTTCTATAATGCTGTGCAATATAGTCATTGCTTTTGTATAATAATGTCCATGTAGCTATTTCTGTATTGTACTACTGCGTTTTCCTCCAATCCCCATCTTTTCAGCTCTCTGCTTCCACTGATTATTACACTTTCCTTATAGGAATTGTGCCATTCATCTTATCTTTGGAAAAAGAGAGCTATGTCCTAAAAACCACTAGAAGTCGGTGAGGGAACAAGAAGTAGGTGAGGGAACAATCTTTAGAAATGTTTTTAGGCCTGGCAACAGTGGCTCACACCTTTGATCCTAGCACTTTGGAAGGCCAAGGTAGGAGGAATGCTTGAACTCAAGAGTTTAAGACCAGTCTGGGCAATAATAGCGAGACCTTGTCTCTACTAAAAATCAAAAGAATATTAGTCAGGTATGGTGGTGTGTGCCTGTAGTCCCAGTGACAAGGGAGGCTGAGATGGGAGGATTGTTTGAGCCCTGGAGGTTGAGGCTGCAGTGAGCTGTGATAGCGCCACTGCACTCCTGCCTGGGCGAGAGTAACACCTTGTCTCAAAAAAAAAAAAAAAAAAGATTTTCTCACATGTCAAGTATAGGAGATTCTTGCTATTAAGTATAGTTCATGTCTGAAAAATGCGAGAGTGATTACAAAACATGGGAAAACATTTCATAAAAAGGAGAAGAAAAAGTTTTGATTGCAAATGTATCTTGACATTTATGAAAGTGAGCTTTATATATCAGGCTGGGATAAGTGCTGTGAAGAAAAAGCATAATAAAGGATGGAGCATATGCTAGTTTCCATAGAGCACCTCGGGCAGAAGTCAGAAGGAAATAAGACAGCAAGCAGTATGGATATCTGGGTAGGGTCAGCAGCTTCTAAAGTGGTCCCTAATGATCTCTGCCTCCTGGTATTCATGTCCTATGTAGGTTCCTTCCCTTGAGTATAAGCTGACTTACTGACTCCCTCCTAAAGAGGAAAATAGGGCCAGGTGTGCTGGCTCATTCCTGTAATCCTAGCACTTTGAGAGGCTGATGCAGGCGGATCACCTGAGGTTAGGAGTTCAAGACCAGCCTGGCCAACATGGTGAAACCCTGTCTCTATTAAAAATACAAAAATTAGCCGGGCATGGTGGCATGCACCTGTAATCCCAGCTACTTGGGAGGCTGAGGCAGGAGAATTGCTTGAACCCAGGAGGCGGAGCTTGCAGTGAGCCGAGATAGCACCAATGCACTCCAGCCTGGGTAACAGAGTGAGACTTCATCTCAATAACAAAACAAAACAAAAAAACCAAAAGGAAAGGAAAGGAAAAAAATAGGATAGAAATGAAAGATACCACTTCTGAGATTAGAAATTGAAAAGACTAACTCCTGGCTTGGTCATCCTCTCTAGCTTGCTAGTCCAGGGGAAGCAAGGTGTCATGGTATGATACAGCCCTGTGCAGGAGCCCATATGACAAGGAATTCAGCCTTGCCAAAAACCACCTGAGTGAACTTGAAAGTAGATCCCTATAATCCCAGTCCAGCCTTCAGATAAGACCATAGCCCCTTGTTCCCAGCTTAACTGCAATGTTCTAAAAGCCCCAGAGCCAAAGGCAGCCAGCTATGCCCTACCCTCCTGACCACAGATACTATAAAGCTTATTGTCTTAAGCCACTAGGTTTTGGCATAGTTTATTATGCAGCAATAGATAATGATCCTGAGAATGGCATTCCAAGCAGAGGTTACAAGTAAGTGCAAAGGCCCCAGGGCAGGAATGTGCTAGACGGCCAGCAAGGTGCCTAAAGTGGCTGGAGTAGAGTCAGCTAGGGGCAGAAACAGAAGAAGTAGACTGGATTGCGTCTGAGAGCCAAGAAGCCACTACAGCTGTCTAGAACTCTCATGAAGGTACCCTCTGATACACATTAAGGCATACATTATTAACAAGTTCTTTTAGTTTCCTCTGTGATACTTGCTTGTTAAATCACACTGATCTCTAACAGGCTGAATTTCAGATAATTTCATTTCATTTTCTCCATGGAGATGGTCTGGCTTGGGAAAGGAGAGAGGGAAAAGGGAAATAATGGACAATGGGCAAAACAGTCACCTCCTAAAGCCCTCTGAAGACCACCAAACTAACCCAGAAGGTCTAAGTAGGATGAAACTTTACACCAGGAGAGTCCAATCTTTGTCTTCCCTGGGCCATAGTGGAAGAAGAATTGTCCTGAGCCACACATAAAATACACTAACACCAAAAATAGCTGATGAGCTTAAAAAAACACACACACACACACAAAAAAACTCATGTTTTAAGCAAATTTACAAATTTGTCTTGGGCCACATTCAAAGCCATTCTGGGCCACATGCAGCCTGTGGGCCTCAGGCTAGACAAGCTTGCTCTAGACTCATGAAGAGGAGGGCAAGCGATGATTAACAGGTCCAAGAGCTACCTGATTTTGGATACCATGACAGGGCAACAATGTAGACCTGGGAAAAACATCTTAAAGCAAAGTAACATTACCTTCCCTTTACTCTACTCTCTCCCAACATACAGAAGGACAGACAGACTCAGCACCTGCATGCACACATTCAGGGAAGCTTCAGTCTGGGATAACAACAGAAATCAAGACTTTCGTGTGTCAATCTCTTATTTTAATCCTTAGGTCTTTACTCAAGAATTACATTGTAGACAACTTTAAAAGAACATGAGAAGGATAATAATAATCAAATATGTTTGGCAATAGTAAAACAAATAGTAAAACAAATATAAAGTAGGGTCTTTATTACCTACATAAATCGCCTTTCTAAAATTCAATATATAAACTTTATATTAAATTTTTAACGCGAAAGCAAAATATGTTATATTTAATATACTTTTAGTGAAATGAACTCACTGCTTGTAATCTGTTTGGCCCCATGAAGGGCACTTGTGTTTTCTATTTCTAATAATGCAAGCATCTCCTGCTAAGTTTTTGAAGATGGAAGAAGTTAAAACAAGATTAAATGAAAGAAGGAAATCACTTAGTTACATTTTACGTACTAGACCTCCTAACCTGGACTAGTTATATTTTCCATGTAACAAATGGAATTTCCATAATTTGCACAAATATAATTTGGCTAGAGTAATTGTTAAATAGCCCCCTCGTTGGCTGAAGGACTAGTCCTGAAGAACAGAATCTAAGAACCATCATTAAAAATGCCTAATCAAGTTGCAGCTAAGAGGTATGTGGATGGCTTTACAAGGTGTTAAGACTCAGTTAAGTCTTAAAAAACCACTTTAGAATTAGGTCCAATTAAACTCTGTAGAAGAAGCTATGGTAAATTATCCTTTCAGAGGTTCTCTTCGTGCTAGGGATTAAGAAAACTTGAAGATCAGCTCTCTCAATACAGGCTGTATTACTATCGGCATGAAATCCAGAGATCCCACTATATTCTCTTATTTTCTTTTACAAGCGCCAGTAACTTCATTTTTAAGAATTTGGCGTGGAACTGTGATTTTCAGTTTGGGAAGTAATCCTAATCAAAAGACATGCTTTCAAGAATGAGGCATGGCATCATTATACCAATTACCCAGCGTGCAGAATAATATTTCTTAAGGAAATCGAATTGTCGTGGACAAACACTGTTTACCCCCTTCAGAGGACAAAAGAAGGTAGGTCTATATTTAGCCTTTCGCAAAACCTCAGTTCCATAAAGGAAGCACTGATCTCCACAAATCCATTATCACAAACAAAATATAATGGTTGTCGGTCAAAATAAATGCAAGCTGCATATGTTTTCCAGAAAAGTTCTGACATGAGGCTTAACCTGAAATCCTGGGAAAGGCAGGTGAAGGACAATTAGAGAAGGTGTCCCTTGTTGTGCGCAAAGACAGGAAAACTTCTCCCTCACTACCCTTCACCTATGTTTGAGGGAGCTCCATGCGCTTGCAATCAGGAGACCCAGTTCTACGACTCTGTGACTTTTTTTCTTTTTCCTGTCCGATCATAGAGGAATCAGGGCCTTGGGAACATTTCCCCCCCCCCCCCCCCCCCGCCAAATGCAAAGGATTTTGGCATTAGCACAGGTGAAGGCATTAAGACGCAGCGAGCAGCAATGACTTGCCCAAACTCACAGCCCATGGCATAACTAGAATGCAAATCCAGGTCCGTCAGGCTGTAAAAGTCCTCACTACTAGCCTTTCAGTTTTCTCAAAAGCAAAGAGAGAAATAACGACGACATCCACACTGCAGTGTTCCCGGAAACTTGGAAGGATGAGATTCGGACCAAGCAGCCAGCTGAACGGTGCTTCCTAAAGCGAGGAAGGAGTGTGCAAAATGAGTTCCCCCTAAGCGGAGACGAAGAGCTGGACTGCAGCCCCCGCCCCAGAAAGCCCCTAAGCCCTCCATCCCGAGTCCCCCGTCCAGGCTGCACGCGACGCTGGAGACCTCCCCAGGGCCAGCACGGCCCAGCGGGGAGGTGAAAGGGGCCATGCAAAAATGGGGCGCGCTCATCCCATCCCCACTCACCTGTCAGCCGGGCCGCGCCAGCGGCGCACGCGCAGGGCAGGAGGTTGCGCGCGGAGTCGGCACCCAGGTTCCACCCCTCCCTCACGGCGGCGGTCCTCTTCTATCCCCAGTCCCGGACCTGGAACGGGTCAGAGCCGGGCTTCCGCCCCTGACTTCCAGGACGGTCACATGACCGAAGCGGCGGTGAGCAGGGAGGGGCATCATGTGACCACTCGCCGGCGACGGATGATGACGCAAGAGCCCGCGCTCACTTTTCAGCTACAGGCGAAGGGGGCTGAGGAAAGGAGGTGGGTACAAGTAGGGAAAGTTGGGGTGCCACCAGACGGAGACAACTCGGACAACCAGGTAGGGAAGAAGCGGGGGACGGCAATGGGGAAGGTGGCGGGAATTGTCGCCTCCCTCAGGGACACTCCACGGGGACCCCGAGCCGGGAATTCGTCGACCTGGATTATGGTTGTGGCCCTTTTCACGCCACAGTAGTGAGTCTGGGACAGTTTACCCTCCTGTCCGAGGCGCCATCTCTCCATCCGTTAGCCACAAGTGTGTAAGGGCAAGATCACGAATTTTTGATCCAAATAGATGTGGTTTGAACTGACTTTAAAAGTAAGGCCACGGGAAGGTCGTTTGAATAAACTCTCTGGACCTCAGTTTCCTCTTCACTTATGTAGATTGCAGTGAGAATTAGCGATAAGGAGAATGAAGTGCCAGGACACCAGTTTATGGCATTCTGTAGGTGACCGAGAAATGATGATGTCTGTTGTTATTTTTGTAACTCGCCAAATCTTTATTGGTCCCCTATTTTGTGTGAAGAACTGCTTTATATGCAATAGAATATGTCAGGGTTCTAGTTTAAGGAGCTTTCAGTGTAAAGAAGCTGCAGACATGTGAGCAAATAGTTGTGATGAGTTTCATAATGGGAGTGTGTTGTGTACATGTGCATGTGATAGGAATAATGGTAGCATGGGGGAGGGAACAAGCAATTGTATGAGAAGGATTCAGAGAGAAGGGTATAGCCTTGCATGCTGAAAAAGGAGAGGCAGCTCTGGCTGACTTGTACAAGGTTCCCGTGGATTTAAAGGAAGTCAGCATATTGTCTATAAATAACATGCAGAGAAAAAACTCAGGAAATGCACAACTTGTTCTAAACTTTCTTGGAGATCATAGGTATTGGGAAGAAAAGATCAGTGTTATTACATGGGAAGGGATCCAAGAGAGATTGATTTAAATCAGTTATTCTCAACTGATGCGCTATTGACATTTTAGGCCAGATAATTTTTTCCTGTGGGGTGGGGGTGAGGGCTGTCCTGTGTATTGTAGGACGTTTGAGAGTATCCCTGGCCTCTGCCCACTAGATGCCAACCATAATGTCTACAGATATTGCTACATGTCCCTTGGGAGAGGGGTAAAATCTTTCTTGGTTGAGAACCACTTAAACCAAGCCATGAGAGATGGTGTCTTAGTCAGTGTGGGCTTCTATAACAAAATGCCATAAACTAGGTAGTTTACGAACAACGGAAATTTATTTCTCACAGTTCTGGAGGCTGGAAAGTCCAAGGTCAGGGTGCCAGCAGATTTAGTGTCTCGCAAGGGCCTGTTTCCTGGTTCATAGGTGGCTTCTTGCTGTGTCCTCACACGGTGGAATGGCAAAGCAGCTCTCTGGAGCATCTTCTAAAAGGGCACTAATTTTATTCATGAAAGTGGGCCTAATCGCCTCCCAAAAGGCCCCACCTCCTCATACCATCACCTTAGGAGTTAGGATTTCAACATATAAATTTTGGGTGACACAAACATTCAGACTTTAGCATATGGGTAAGATGTGGGCAGATAGAAAACTGAAGAAAGAGCCTGGTACGGTGGCTCACACCTGTAATCCCAGCACTTTGGGAGGCCAAGGAGGGCGGATCACTTGAGGTGGGGTGTTTTGAGACTAACCTGGTCAACATAGCGAAACCCTGTCTCTACTAAAAATACAATAAATAAATAAATAAATAAATAAATAAATAAATAAAATAACCAGTGTGTTCTGGCGCACACCTGTAATCCCAGCTACTCAGGAGGCTGAGGCAGGAGAATCCCTTGAACCCAGGAAGCAGAGGTTGAGGTGAGCCGAGATCATGCCACTGCACTCCAGCTTGGACGACAGAGCGAAACTCTGTCTCAAAAAATAAATAAATAAAAAGAAAGAAAACTGAAGAGATGGTTTTCTCATGGTGGGAGCAGGATGAACAAAGTCCTTTTTTCCTTTTTGGAGACAGCGTCTCACTCTTATTGCCCAGGCTAGAGTGCAGTAGCATGATCATAGCTTACTGCAGCCTTGGACTCCTGGACCCAAGGGGTCCTCCCACCTCGGCCTCCCAAGGGGCTAGGACAATAGGTGCAAGCCACCATGTCTGTGTTGTTTGGTTTTTTTTTTTTGAGATGGGGTCTCGCTGTGTTGCCCAGGCTAGTCTTGAGCTCCTGGCCTCAAGCAGTCTTCCTGCCTTGCCCTTTCAAAGTGCTGGGATTATAGGCATGAGCCACCGCGCCCAGCCTGAACAAAGTCTGGAGGTGAGTTCAAGAATATTGAGTATGAAGGGGAGAAGGAAACACGAGAGCTGTGCATCTGACCGAAGCAGTTTATTCATTTATTGATAGTTTCAGAGCACTTGCTGTTTATGAAGCACTGCGAACATCTTGCAAGATAGTTACTAACAAAGTAGAGTTACTGCCAAAGGCTATAATTATATCAAAGAGGATGCTGTTAGAGTCAGAGAAAGGAGTTGTCTTTGACTTGTACTTAGCTGTATTTATTGGGAGGAATTGAGAAAAGTATGTCTATTCCATCTTTCTGCACCATCCATTGTCTTTGCTTTTCAATTCAGTCTGTCTTAATCTTTTCCCTACTCCAGAATTACAGAAAAGCATGGTCATGTTTTCCTTGGTCCTCTGCAAGAGTGAAGTTTCACTCAAGTAATGTGAGTTTTGCATTCAACCAAGTAGTGACAACTACTGTTTGGTATATACTTTCCATTTATACTGGATTGCATTAATCTTCATAGATATTGTGTCTTTGTTCAAGCTACCATAACAAAATACCATAGACTGGGTGGCTTAAACAACAGAAATTCTGGAGGCCAGAAGTTCAAGGTGAGGTTGCCAGCATGGTTGAATTCTGGTGAGGACTTTCTTCTTGGCTTGTAGATGGCTTCTCTCTTTATGTGTCTTCACGTGATAGGGAGAGAGAGAGAGAGAACAGTCCCTGCCGTCTCTTCATTTTCTTTTCTTTTCTTTTCTTTCCTTTTTTTTTTTTTTTTTTTTGTTCTTTTGAGACAGGGTCTTGCTCTGTTGCCCAGGCTGGAGTGCAGTGGTGTGATCATGGCTCACTGCAGCTTCAGCCTCCTGGCTCAAGTGATCCTACCACATCTCCTCCTGAGGAACTGGGACTACAGGCCTGCACCACTACATCCAGCTAATTTTTTTATTTTCAGTAAAGACAGGGTTTCACTTTGTTGCCCAGGCTGGTCTCAAACTCCTGGGCTCAAGCCAACCTCCCAGATTGGCCTCCGAAAGTGCTGGGATTATAGGCATGAGCCACCTTTCCGGCCAGATTTTAGGTAGTCAGTACGCATGTGCCTAGTGCCTATCATATTGCACAGTGCAGATCATAGAACATTTTCATCACAGAAAGTTCTATTGGACAATGCTCTCTAGACACTTTAGACTTATACTAGAATCAAGACCGACTAGAAAACAGAATACTTCTGCTGATCATGGTGTCTCATGCCTATAATCCCAGCACTTTGGGAAGCAGAGGCAGGAGGATCGCTTGAGCTCAAGAGTTTGAGACCAGCCTGGGCAACATAGGGAGATGGTCATCTCTACTAAAAATTAAAAAAAAAGAAAAAAAAAAATTAGCCAAATGTGGTGGTGCACACCTCTGGTCCCAGCTACTTGGGAGGCTAATGTGGGAGAATCACATGAGCCTGGGAGGTTGAGGCTGTAGTGAGCATGATCATGTCACTGCACTCCAGCCTGGGTGACAGAGCAAGACCCTGTCTCAAAAAAAAAAAAAAGAAAACTGAGGCCGGGCGCAGTGGCTCATGCTTGTAATCCTAGCACTTTGGGAGGCCAAGGCAGGTGGATCACTTGAGGTCAGGAGTTTGAGACCAGCCTGGCAAACATGGTGAAACCCTGCCTCTACTAAAACTACAAAAATTAGCCTGGCATGTTGGTGGGTGCCTGTAATCCTAGCTACTGGGAAGGCTGAGGCAGGAGAATTGCTTGAACCTTGGAGGTGGAGGTTGCAGTGAGCCAAGGTAGCGCCATTGCACTCCAGCCTGAGGGACAAGAGCGAAATTCTATCTCAAAAAAAAAAAAAAGAAAGAAAGAAAACTGAATACTTGAATTATATCATTTGGTCCTGGCAGGTTTGTATTTTTTTTATTAATAGTACTGTAACAAGTAAACCCCACAAGTCTAAATGGCTTTGCCCAGTTGAAGTTTCTTTCATGCATGGAGCCTGATAGGTGAGTAGTTTTCCTCCAAGTAGTGATGTAGGGCCTTGAGCTCCTTCCATCTGGTAATTCTCTATCATCAGTGTGTAGCTTTACTAAGGTCACTGTGCTTGCCTGCATCAAGCTATCAAATGGGAAAGTGTGGGTTTTTGCAGATTAGGCCTGGAAATGGCTCACATTTCATTGCCTTGGGTGCAGTCATAGGCCACACCTTACTTCAAGAAAGGCTGCAAAATGTGGAGCATATATAGGCATATGACTGGGTTGAAGAGGAAATGGGTTTGGTGGGCACCTAGCAGTATCTGTCACAAGTGTTTTGTCCTTAGCCTGCCCTGATAAATAGTCTCAAGAAACAGTCCTAGAAGTTTGCTATTGCATTTACTGTAAGGATATTTTCGAGGATTATTTTTTTCAGTGTAACTCATTATCTCATATATGATGATCCATACTTGCCTTGATTGCCATGGAAAGCTTTATTTTTTCTTGAGTTCCTAGTGTTCTTTTTTTTTTTTTTTTTTTTAAATGGACAAAGTAACTGCCACTTTTTATTTTGATTGTTAGGAAGCTTACTACCAAATGTGTATTACAAGTATAGTACTGTGTGGAATCCTTTTTTTTTTTTTCATATGGAGTCTCGCTCTGTGATCTGAGCTCACTGCAACTGCCACCTCCAGGGTTCAAGCAATTCTCCTGCCTCAGCCTCCCGAGAAGCTGGGACTACAGGTGTGCACCACCACACACAACTAATTTTTGTATTTTCAGTAGAGATGGAGTTTCACCATGTTGGGTGGGCTGGTCTCGAACTCCTGACCTCTAGTGATGGACTGCCTCGGCCTCCCAAAGTGCTGGGATTACAGGTGTGAACCACCACGCCTGGCCCCCTGTGTAGAATCCTAAAGTGTGCATGACGGCGTTATAACTTTCTCATATGCTTGGTTTGCCCTTAAATTTCTGTTTTTTGATCCTAGTTTTCTGAATTTATATTTTTCCATCTTTTTGTGTATGTTTGTATTTATATTGTGTAAAATGTCTCAACTTGTTTGGCATAATACAGTGAAATTGTAAACAAGCAGTCTTTTTCACCAAAATGCAAATGTTTGGAAATCATCATTGGCTTTTATTCCTATTTGTATTTTTTTCTTTTTTGGTGTAAAACTGTAAAATCCCAGAAAAGAACACAACAAGAGCCCTTGTTTTATCACCCAGATTTGAACATCTTTAACATTTTGCCATATTTGTTTCAGGTCTTGATTTTTAAGACAAAGTTTTGAAAATACATAGAGCTCAAATTTCCTTGATGACCCCTAGACCCAACTGGAGTGATTCTTTATCCTGTACTTAAGGCCTTCTACACTATATTCCCAAAGAATGAAATCCAGTTATCTTCCCATTCCTTTGTCCCTGTGTGTCAGGCAAAGGGAACTCATCTCATATTTTATTACCGTATGACCTTTTTTCATCTCACTGCTTCCTTCATCTGAACAGCTCTCTCTGATAATTTAGGCCTCTCCAAATCCTGAATACCTTTTATGGTCCAGCTTAAGTGCCTTCGTTTACATGAAGCCTATGTCTCCCCTGTTGTTCCTATAATCCTTTCCTTTCTTCAACATCGTAGCATAGTGGGTTTGTGTAATCGCTTTCTTTTTTCAACTTCATAGTACTTGGTTCATTCTCTTAGTATGGAACTTGTTCTCTGCCAAGCCTGTTTCGAGGGGTTGTGGTAGAAAGCAGTTATATTTATTCTGGAATATCTAATAGTTAAGGTTATGTGAAATGTATGTTTTAAGTCTTGGTGAAAAGTAGAATCTCTGATTTGAAAACATGTTTACATTATATTGTAGAAAGCTTTGGATACTGTGCTAATTATGTTGAATTTTATTATATAGGCAGGAGGGAGTTAAGACCAACCCTTCCTGCTTTTTTCTGTCTTTATTACTGGCATCTCTGTCTTATTAGCAAGTTCAAAGACCTTAAGGTGAAGCATGCCTGGGTTATTAAAGGACTAGCAATGGCCAGATAATGTAGAACAGTGGTCTTCAAAGTGTGATTCTTGGATCAGCACAATCTACATTACCTGGAAATTTGTTAGAAATGCACATTCTTAGGTCCCTTCCCAGATGTACTGAATTAGAAATTCTGAGGGTGAGGTCCAGCAATCACTGTTTTAATGGATCCATCAGATGTTTCCAATACACTGACTCTGCAAATCTCCTAGATACATCTGAGTTAGAATTACATAGAGGTCTTGTTAAAACAGACTGTTGGGGCCTGAGAATTTGCATTCTAACAAGTTCATAGGTAATGCTGGTGACACTTGGTCAGAAGCCATTTGGGGAACCACTATTGTCAGTTATTATGAAGCTCTTTGGCCATTACTCCCGGTGAGTCAGGAAGTCCTTTGGAGTTTTTGAGCAGAGGAGTCACATGATCTTATGTACCTTTTCAAAGATTTACTCTGGCTGCTGTATTGAGAATTGGGTGGAAGAGGCAAGACTGAGAGCAGGGAGACCAGGTAGGAGACTGTTGGAGTAATTCAGGCAAGAGATGATGGTTTGGATCACAGTGTTATCAGTATAATTGGTGAGAGTGGTTGGATTCTGGAGATACTTTGACTATAGAGCTGGCAAAATCGATGTTGAGTTTGGTATAGAATATGAGGGGAGGAGGAGAAGGATCAAGTATGAACCAAGATTTTTGGTCCAAGAAATGGAAGGATGGAGTTGCTATTTAGTAGGATGGGGCAGGTTGTAAAAGGAATAGGTTTAGGAGAGGGGTGGGGTGGGAGGGAAGAACGTGGTCCTTCCGTGTTGGACATTTTAAGTTCTGGAGTTTGCCAATGGTGTTTAGATGGAATGAGCCTAGCTGGGAACACTAGGTGGATGGGAGAGGTTGGAAAAGAGAGATCAGAGCACTGAGCCCTGGGCATGCCACCTATACTACAGTTTTGGAGACATGCACTGTTTTAGGTGCTGGAGATACACAGACGGTATTCCATTCATTCCTTCCTTCAGCAAGCCTTTGTTGAATGGCTACTATGTGCCACGCATTGTTTTAGGTGCTTGGAATACATCAGTGATCAAAACAGAGAAAGTCAAAAAGTCTGTAAGTTTAAGGAACTTAACAGTATAATTGGGGACTAGAGACTGTAAACCTAATAAGTACAAGAATGTTGTTTGGCAATGTGTCCGGAATTGGTGGGTTCTTGGTCTCACTGACTTTAAGAATGAAGCCGCGGACCCTCGCGGTGAGTGTTACAGTTTTTAAAGATGGTGTGTCCAGAGTTTGTTCCTTCAGACATTCAGATGTGTCTGGAGATTCTTCCTTCTGGTGTGTGGTCTCGCTGTCAGGAGTGAAGCTGCAGACCTTTGTGGTGAGTGTTACAGCTCTTAAAGGCAGCACGTCTGGAGTTGCTTGTTCTTCCCGGTGGGTTTGTGGTCTCGCTGGCTTCAGGAGTGAAACTGCAGACCTTGGCGGTGAGTGTTACAGCTCATAAAGGCAGCGTGGACCCAAAGAGTGAGCAGCAGCAAGATTTATTGCAAAGAGCGAAAGAACAAAGCTTCCACAGCGTGGAAGGGGACCCAAGCGGCTTGCCAACTACTGGCTCGGGGAGCCTGCTTTATTCCCTTATCTGGTGCCACCCATATCCTGCTGATTGGTTCATTTTACAGAGAGCTGATTGGTCTGTTTTGACAGAGTGCTGATTGGTGCATTTACAATCCTTAAGTTAGACACATAGTGCTAGACAGAAAAGTTCTCCAAGTTCCCACTAGCTTAGCTAGACACAGAGTTAGCTAGATACAGAGTACTGATTGGTGTATTTACAAACTTTGAGCTAGACACAGAGTACTGATTGGTGTATTTACAAACCCTGAGCTAGACACAGAGTGCTGATTGGTGTATTTACCATTCTCTAGCTAGACATAAAAGTTGGACTCCAAGTCCCCACCAGATTAGCTAGATACAGAGTGCTGATTGGTGCACATACAATCCTCTGGCTAGATATAAAAGTTCTCCAAGTCCCCATCAGGTTTAGGAGCCCAGCTGGCATCACCCAATGGATCCTGCACTGGGGCTGCAGGCAGAGCTGCCGCCAGTCCGGAGCGCGCCTGCACTCCTCAGACCTTGGGCTGTCAATGGGACCAGGTGCCAGGGAGCAGGGGGCGCCTCCTCTCCGGGAGGCTCAGGCCTCAGGGAGCCCACCGCAGGGAGAGAGCTCAGACTTAGCGGGCTGCAGGTCTCCAGCCCTGCCCTGCTGGGAGGCAGCTAAACCCGGGGAGAATTTGAGTGCAGCGCCAGCGGCCGGCACTGCTGGGGGACCCGACCCAACCTCCACAGATGCTGGCCCAGGTGCTAAGCCGCTCACTGCCCTGGCCCTGCTGCGCCAGCCGTCTGCTCCGTGTGCGTGGCCCCCCACCCCGCGCCCGCACCTGCTTGAACTTGCATGGGCCGGCGAGTGCTGCTCCCTCCACTGCTATCTGGGCAGCCCGGCGCCTCTCCCTCCACGCCTTGGTAAGAAAAGGGAGGCGGCTCTGGCCTCAGCCAACCCAGAGAGGGGCTCCCATGGTGCCATGGCGGGCTGAAGGGCTCCTCAGGCATCGCCAGAGTGGACACCAAGGCCGAGGAGGCGCTGAGAGTAAGGGCTGCTAGCACATTGTCACCTAAAGCAGAAGCAGAAGGGTGGGAATACCTGGGGATGGAGATTGGGAGGGCTTGCCATTTTATGTCTGATGGCCAGGGAAGGCCTTACTGATGAGGTGATACTCAAAGGGAAACCTTAGGGAAGTAAGGGAATTGACCTAGTAGATATCTAGGGGACAAGTATGGAGGCAAAGGGAACCAAGAAGGCATAGCTCTGAGGCAGGGCTGTAGTTGACTGGGTATAGAAGGAGAAGAAAAAGAAGCCTGGATTCTGAACCTGGGGCCCTACAACATATGGAGCTGAAGGAGATGGAGAGGAAACAGAAAGGAGAATGAGAACAAGAAGAACAAGGGAGGCAGGTGCAGAAAGCGCATCAGGAAGGGAGTGATTAATTGTGTTACATACTGCTGGCTGATAGGTCAACGGAGATAGGACTGAGCATTGATAATGAATTTAACATTAGGGTATTGATAATGAATTTAACATTAGGGCTTGTCAAGTGGCCTTGACAGGAGCAGTTGCAGTTGCAGTGAAGTGAAACTGCTGTAGAGATGGAAACCTAGTGGGGGTGGATTCCAAAGGGAATGGAAGGAGAAGATTTGGAGACAAATGTAGGTATATCTACAGATGAGTTTTGCTCTAAGGCTGAGTAGAGAAATGGGGCTGATAACCAGAGGGGTAGGTGGGAGGAAAGTCGGAGGATGTTTTTGAGATGGGAGAAGTAACGGTGTATTTGTTTGCTGAAGGGAATGATTCAGTAGAGAGGGAAGATTTAATGATGCAGGAAAGCAGGGAGAATTGCTGGGACAATGTCTTAGAGTAGGGAGCAGGGGATAGGATATAGTGGATAATTGGAGTAGAGGTGGCCTTATCTAGGAGAAACAGTTTATTCATTTTAACAGGAGGGAAAGCAGAGTGTATGAGAACTGACGCTGATAGGTGGGGAGGTAAGTTGTGGGAGCTTGCAAAATCTCTCTTCTGACTGCTTCTGTTTCCTCAGGAAATTAGGAAAGGAGCTCTTTCAGTGAGTGAGGATAGAGGAGGAAGTGTTGGAAGTTTGTAGTGACAGGAGTCATAAAAGTATGATAGAATCAGGAAAAGTCAAGTATTGTTTTGAGTTATGTACTCTGCAATGATTTGTGCTCTGCGTTCCTACCTGCCTTTTCCTTTGCCTGAATGCCCTTCTCCATTACCCTTCTGTCTGTTAAACTTCATCCTTTATCCTTTAACTCAGTTCTATGTTCCCTTCTTTGATTCAGTAAGGCAAAGTTGAGCATTTTCTTATCTGTGCCTCAGTTTTGCAGTAACTCCCATGTTGCTTTAATTATCAAGTTTATGTTTTATCTCTGTCTCTCCTACTCAATGGTGAGCCCCTGGAAGTAGAGACTGAATATTCCTTTTTTTTTTTTTTTTTTTTGAGACCGAGTCTTGCTCTGTTGCCCAGGCTGGAGTGCAGTGGCGGGATCTCGGCTCGCTGCAACCTCCGCCTCCGAGGTTCAAACGGTTCTCCTGCCCAGCTTCCTGAGTAGTTGGGATTATAGGTGCCTGCCACCATGCCCTGCTCATTTTTGTATTTTTAGTAGAGACAGGGTTTTGCCATGTTGGCCATGCTGGTCTTGAACTCCTAACCTCAGGTGATCCTCCTGCTTCAGCCTCCCAACGTGCTGGGATTACAAGTGTGAGCCACCGTGCCTGGCCAGAGGCTGAATATTTCTAGTGGCCAGGATAGTGCCTGGCTCATGATAGGTTTTCATCAAATTAGAATAACAAAATAATGCTTTAAAAGGAAAGTCTTAAGAGTGCTCATCTTGAAAACCGTGGTATTCTCATGCTAAAGGAAGTGCCTGGCACTTAAGGAGATACTAAATATTTGAATTGACAATGAGTTGTACTGTGGATGTTTGCAGTAAGCAAACACTTTCAAATTAGAAATCTTATGCATCTCTGTGCATCTTACATGTCTCTATGCCCTTCTCTTTTTATATCCTGTGTATTTTTGAATGGATCTCATGATTGACTTGGTAGGTACTTAATACTTATGAGTGAAATGAATGAATGAACCTAATTAAAAAGGACTAATAATGGAGAAACTACAATAGTAGTTCAGCTGTGAGATGAAGGTGGTAGCAATGATGAGGATGGAACTGCCGGAGATACTACACAGTTCCCCACTTAGGAAGGGCAGAAGGGAAGTCTCTAATGCTAATTAATTGTGTACTGTGTGCTATACCATACCATACCATGATTATTCCTTCTCATTTTAAAGATAGTAAAGCTGAGATTCAGAGATGTTTAGCGGTCTTCATGTTATGTCTATCTGATTCCATGAAAGTATCCCTTTTTCTGCTGCCATACAGCCTTGATAATAGTCCTCCCATCCCTTTAAAACTGAATTCTCCCCACTTTTCTAGTTGGTTTCAGTGAATTGAATTTCGAATGGCTTCTGAATTAAGCAGAGATGTCCTTTTGTAGGGAGCTTTACATTGCTTTACTAAGCTGAAACAAATTGTGGTTGAAGATATAGATTAGGAAGTGTTAAATATGAAGGGTAATAACCGAAACTGTTATAGTGGATATGCTGCCAGAAGACAAGTTTATAGAGAAATTCTGCTTTCACTGACTCTGGGATCTCACCAAGTCTATTAATCTGTAAGAAGCCAGAGGAACTGGCAGGAATATAGATTTTCTCTTTTTTTACAGTTTCCAGAATTCAATATGCATATATGTTGGATAGTTTAACAATTATAGGTTTTCAAAATAGCATACTAATAAACTATTTTATTATTATTTTTTTCTCTTTGGAAAATTGCATCATATGAGTGGTCTACTTTTTCTAACTCATTTATCTCGTAGACTTTTAAAAACTGTGCTGTTGTTGACTTCTTCACAGAATCCAGCACTGTTTTGGAAGAGGGTAATCTCCCTCCAAAAACTGAGGACACTTCCCTTCCCCATATATTGAGTCCAGCTTGTTTGGTGGCCCAGGTGGGTGGCACAATGATTTGATGTCTTCTCTATGGGATATACAGAATAATGTGGCACTTACGAGATATTGGATACATTTATATGAATGTTTACAGCAGTTTTATTAATATTTTCCTGTGCAGTTATTTTTCTGACTTACGAATCTTGTTTCATTGTGTTTCAAAACTTAGGTAATAATTTCAAGATGCCAGGACGTTCCAGTTCAAATTCAGGTTCAACTGGTTTCATCTCCTTCAGCGGTGTAGAGTCTGCTCTCTCCTCCTTGAAAAACTTCCAAGCCTGTATCAACTCTGGTATGGACACAGCTTCTAGTGTGGCTTTGGATCTTGTGGGAAGTCAGAGTAAGTAAAATTAAAACAACTTTTGTGTCTACTTTGAGGTAACACTGTGTTATGGTGTTAATCTGGGGGTGCCTTTTGAGTATCCTTGGGGGAATGATTTAACCCCTCTAGGCATCTGTTTTCTCATCTTGTTCTACACACCACGGTAGGGTACTGAGGGTGAAATGAGATTGACTCATTCATGTGTGTTCAGACAGTTAAGTTCCATGAGAAACTGCACTAGAAATTTATGGGCAAAGATTTGAAGATCCTGACTTCAAGGAGCATACAATCTAAAGTATTTGACATTTGTGAACTGTAAGGTATATAAATTTATTATGATATTGTTATTTTCCAGTAGTTTATACTTTGGTCATGCTTGATTATCCAGTAGATAGACTAAGCTTGTACTAGGGATACCAGCAAAGGAAGGCCTCAACAAAAATGAGAAAAGTTAAACTTAATGAATTTTACCTACATTTGTTCAATCAAAAAGATCTAGAAAGATGTGATTTGCAGGTCTGGTGCAGTGGCCCACGCCTGTAATCCCAGCACTTTGGGAGGCCGAGGCGGGCATATCACGAGGTCAGGAGTTCGAGACCAGCCTGGCCAATATGGTGAAACCCTGTCTCTACTAAAAATACAAAACCAACATGGTGAAACCCCGTCTCTACTAAAAATACAAAAAATTAGTGGGTGTGGTGGCAGGCACCTGTAATTCCAGCTACTCGGGAGGCTGAGGCAGGAGAATCGCTTGAACCCGGGAGGCGGAGGTTGCAGTGAGTCGAGATTGTACCACTACACTCCAGCCTGGACAACAGAGCAAGACTCCGTCTCAAAAAAAAAAGTTGTTATTTGCTTTCTTTGGAGTAGAATCGTTTTTATTTTATTTTACACATGGAGCCAGAGGAGCAGCATGACCCTTTTGTTTTTTTTTTAGTGGCATAGGTTTTGAGCAATTTGTGATGTGCCTTGGTGTGATTTTCTTTGTCCTGACTGATGATGTTTGAGTTTTATAGATCTGTCAGCTTATAGTTTTTTGAATCAAATTTGGAAAAAATTCTGCTACTATTTCTTCAAATATATATTTTTTACTCCTCTGCTCTCTTCTCCTTCTGTGTGACTCACATTTCATGTATGTTAGATGGGTTGATATTGTCCCATAAATCAGTGGGACAATATTCATAGATTTTTTTCCAGTCTTTTTACTCTTTAGCTTCAATTTGAATAATTTCTGTTGCTAAGTTAATTTATCTTGTCTGCTGCAGTGTCTAATCTGATAATTCCATTTAGTGAATTTAAAAATTTCAGTTATTGTGTTTTTAATTGTTGAAGACATAGCAAAGAATTAAGTAGAATCTTTTTTTTTTTAGTCTTCCATTTTTTTCTTCATTGTGTCCATATTTTTCTTTACATTCTTGAGTATATGGTTTTCTTTACATTCTTGAGTATATGGAACCTGTTTATAATAGCTGTTTTAATATCCTTGAATGTGAATTCTGTCATCTCTGTGTGTATTATGTTGTTGAATGTTTGGATTTTTTTTTTTTTTTTTTTTTTTTCAGACGGAGTTTCGCTCTTGTTGCCCAGGTTGGAGTGCAATGGTGCAATCTTGGCTCGCTGCAAACTCCACCTCCTGGGTTCAAGCGATTCTCCTGCCTCAGCCTTCCAAGTAGCTGGGGTTACAGGCATGTGCCACCACGCCCAGCTAATTTTATATTTTTAGTAGAGATGGAGTTTCTGCATATTGGCCAGACTGGTCTCAAACTCCTGACCTCAGGTAATCTGCCTGTCTCGGCCTCCCAAAGTCCTGGGATTACAGGTGTGAGCCACCACGCTGGCCTGTTGTCCTCTTTTAAATAGTGTTGGAGTTTGGTGGGCAGCTAAGTGATTATGGATTAGGCCGATCCTTTCCAGGCTTGTCGTTAAGCTTTGTTAGGGCAAGTCTAGTGTAGCCTTTATGTTAGGGCTAATTTAGCCTTGTTACAAAGCATGGCCCTTCTGGAGTCTCTGTTGATTGCCCCGAGGGTTCATTGAGATAGCTCTACTCTGGCTGGATGGAATTTGAATGTCTCCCTCTCCTAGTTCCTACGTGACTGAACCTGGGAGTTGTTCACTTTATAGCTGTCAGTATTTGCTCCTCAGCATTTTAGGATTCATCATCAGACTCAAGGAGACCCCAGTGCAGATTCCTAGAGCTCTTTATCTGCATAGCTCCCTCCCAGTGCTGTCTCTTGCAGACTCTGCTGGCTGCCTCAGCCTCCCTGAACTGCAGTCACTGTCTCCTCAATCCTTCAATACTGCTGTGCTAGGCCGGGCGCGGTGGCTACCTGTAATCCCAGCACTTTGGGAGGCCGAAGCAGGAGGATCACCTGAGGTCAGGAGTTCAAGGCCAACATGGCGAAACCCTGTCTCTACTAAAAATACAAAAATTAGCCAGGCATGGTGGAGGATGCCAGTAGTCGCAGCTCCTGGGGAGGCTGAGGCAGGGGAATCGCTCGAACCTGGGAGAAGGGGATTGCAGTGAGCTGAGATTGTGCCACTGCACTCCAGTCTGGGGAACAGAGTGAGACTCCATCTCAAAAACTCCCGTGGATTCCTCCTCCCTTGTGCAGGGAGGAGGCCTTTGCAAGACTTTTCCCAGTTTTCCCTTATTGCAGTAATTACAGTCCTGTTCTGCCTTTGTCCCACTGTCCCACAGCTATTGTTTCATATATTTTGTTTAGTTTTTCAGTCATTAATGGCAAGTGGACCAGCTCCATACAGTTACTCATTTAAGGCTAACAGCAGGTGTCATAATCTTTTTAGTGGGTGGCCTCCAAATGTTTTAACCCTGCCTAGTCTATTTTTGAGTATATTTTTGGTGATCATAGATAATTTGGCTTTGATAGATTGGCCTGTATAAAAGTCATAGTAAAGTCTTAAACCATAAGAGAGAAGACTGGAACATAACCCTCTTGGGAGACCGTATCAGTTTTTTTCAGGATTCTCATTGAAGACTCTCGAGAGTTTTAGCTACAGAGTTCTTTTTTTTCCTCTTGGTTTTGTTTTGTTTTAAATAAGTATATTTTGTTGTAAAATACAACATACTTTGTGCAATTTAAAAAGAAATATAAACATCATTTTTTGAAAGGTTCATGCTCTGAAGCAGAAGTTGGCACAAAGTTTTTCTATAAAGGGCCAGATAATAAATATTTTCAGCTCTGTGGGCCATGTGGTTTCTGTCACAACCCCGCTGTTGAAGTGCAAAACCCACCACAGACAGTACGTAAATGAATGGGCCTGACTGTGGTCTTATAAAACTTTATTTACAAAAATGGGCAGTGGGCCGGATTTGGCTCACAGGCCTTAGTTTGTCAACCCCTGCCTTAGTGCCACAGGTTATCATTAAGTAATTTTTAAAAGAAGGAGGTATTTATTTTTTAATATTTGGATTAATTTTACAGCAATAATTTTACGGCAAATACTTGGTTTTGCATTTACCAAAAAAAGTTAATTTAAGAAAAATTTTGATCAAGTTATATGGGAAAAAGTGAACTAAACAAGTTAGATAACAGAGTCAGCAAGAGCCTGGAATACTTATGAACTCAATACATACATGAATACAAACACACACACACACACACACACACACACAGACAGACAGACATTTTAACTAATACCAGGAGTCAGAATAACAAAGGAGTCAACATAAACTTACCCAATGACCATTATGCGTATAATTCAGCTCTAGGTTTTAAAGAGGACATAAACAAGTATTAAGTAGTTCCTCCTTTCATAGAGTTTGCCATCTTAGTGGGAAGACAAACACATTAAAATACCAGAATGATGAAAAAACAGAAAAGATGTTATAAAACTGCAAATAACTAATATCACCACAGATCTCACCAGAAAAGTCATACACTCTCAAAGTTATAATGGTGAACACAAATTTTTCAAAGTTCTAATTGTTTCTTTAAAACTTTCATTTTGGGCCGGGTGTGGTGGCTCACGCCTGTAGTCCCAGCACTTTGGGAGGCCGAGGCAGGTGGATCACGAGGTCAGGAGTTTGAGACCAGCCTGACCAACATGGGTGAAACCCCATCTCTACTAAAAATACAAAAATTAGCCAGGCGTGCTGGCACGCATCTGTAATCCCAGCCACTCAGGAGGCTGAGGCAGGAGAATAGCTTGAACCCAGGAGGCAGATGTTGCAGTGAGCAGAGATCACGCCACTGCACTCCAGCCTGGGCGACAGAGCAAGACTCCGTCTCAAAAACAAAATGAAACAAAACAAAACAAAAACAAACAACTTTCATTTTGGCCGGGTGCTATGGCTCACACTTGTAATCCTAGCACTTCAAGAAGCCGAGGCAAGTGGATCACCTGAGTTCAGGAGTTGGAGACCAACCTGGCCAACATGGAGAACATCTGTCTCTACTGAAAATACAAAAATTACCTAAAAATACAAAAATTACCTGGGCGTGGTGGCCTGCGCCTATAATCCCAGCTACTTGGGAGGCTGAGGCAGGAGAATTGCTTGAACCCCGGGGGCGAAGGTTGCAGTGAGCCGAGATTGCGCCACTGCACTCCAGCCTGGGTGAAAGAGTGAAATTCTGTCTAAAAAAAAAAAAAAAAAAACTTTCATTTTATCATTAGCAACAAATGCTGTTAGTTGTTGTCTTTGAAATTACAGGTGCACAGGCTCACTTTCTTCATTTTTGAGAAAATGTCTTTCAGGTACCCAAACCTGAATAATCATGTTGTCTGTGAATTGTTCTATATTGTACTGTTTTATCAAGGACTTTTTTTTTTTTTTTTTTTTTAAGATGGAGTCTTGTTCTGTCCCAGGCTGTGGTGCAGTGGCGCAATCTTGGCTCACTGCAACCTCCACCTCCCGGGTTCAAGCTATTCTTCTGTCTCAGCCTCCTGAGTAGCTGGGATTACAGGCACGCGCCACCATTCCCGGCTAATTTTTGTATTTTCAGTAGGGATGGGGTTTCACCATGTTGGCCAGGCTGATCTCGAACTCCTGACCTCGTGATCCACCCGCCTCGGCCTCCCAAAGTGCTGGGATTACAGGCGTGAGCCACTGCGCCCGGCCTCTGAAGGACATTCTTAAATGAAACTAGCATTTGTTTTACTATGAGTGCTTGGTAGAGAGGAATACAATGATCTATTAGAGACAGCAGTTTGGTGCCACTGCTCTGATTTTTGCTAAGGCACCAGCAGTTTTTTCCACAATTGCTTTTGCACCATCAGTACAAATGTCCAACACAGTTAAAAAAGAAAAAGAAAAACAAACCCAGACAAATAGCATCTTAAAATTATGATGTAAATTGGCTAGGCATGGTGGCTCATACCCGTAATCTCAGCACTTTGGGAGGCTGATGTGAGCAGATTGCTTCAGCTCAGGAGTTTGATAACAGCCTGGAGCCACATGGCAAACGCTGTCTCTACAAAACACAAAAATTAGCCAGGCATGGTGGTGCATACCTGTAGTCCCAGCTACTCAGAAGGCTGAGATGGGAGGACAGCTTAAGCCCAGGCGGCAGAAGTTGCGGTGAGCTGAGATCACACCACTGCACTCCAGCCTGGGCAACAGGGCCAGAGCCTGTCTCAAAAAAAAAAAAAAAAAAAAAAGATGAAAATAGTTTCAACCCACAGGCGCCCTGAAAGGGCTCAGAAGACCACACTGAGAACAAACTGAGTTTAATTGCTTATAAATAGGAGGTAGATGACATGAGAAATCCTCTGTAGAGAGAAAGCCAAGGGCAATCACTCCCACTGAGGTAATTCAGCAAGAGCTTGTTAGGGGAGCAGTGTTAATGTGATACCAGACTGAGGTGCTGTCCAAGGACCCGGAGAGTAGGAAAACACCAGGTTTAGTTTAAGGAAATTGGAGGGTAGCTCAGCCTATAACAGTAGATGAAAGACTTGTAGAAGGCAGCCAGTACTAAGGCAGCCAGCATCAGCACTTAAGTGCATGCTTGCTGTTGGATCCAGTCCTAACTCTGTCATAAGTTCTGTAACTTTGAGTAAGGTACCTAACTTCTTTCAGCTTCTGATTTCTTATCTGTGAAACAGGATTAAAATGCCTGCTTCGTAAGATTGTTGGGACTAAATGAGATAATACATGCTAAGTGCTCTTAGCCACAGTGTTAATTCAATAGCTATCATACATGACAGTTAGCAATTAGTAAAGTTTGAGGGTCAGAACTTAGAAGAAAGGCCTGTGATCTGAAGAGGGTAAGAAAGATGGATGAGTTTTCAAGTCTGTTTAAGACTGAGTCCAGCTAAGTCACTAATTCTTCAGACATGTTAGCCAAAACTACAAAGATAAATAAAGGTTTCTTCCTTTGAGTTGTTTACAGTCTAGGTAGGAAATAAGACATATAGTTGTTATTCAATCATTAGGTGAACATTGATTGCCTATAATGTGACGCTTTGCCAAGGAGTTTGAACCTTACCATTGGAAGGTTTCAAGTAGAGGAAAAATATGGTAAGATCCAGTTTTAGAAAGATAAATACCCATGGCAGTACTGAGGAAGGAGAGACTTCAGGTGGCCAAAGAGGAGATTATGTTAGTAGCTCAAGTGAAAAAGAAAGTACCTTTGAGTAAGGTATTGTAACTAAGGTAAAAAGGATTTGATTTGTGTGCTTTGTATCTTATACCCTCGTAATACAGGCATAATAGTGTAATAGATGATTGCCTGGGTTCTTATCCCAGTGCCCTCACTTATCTTTGTGACCTTGGGCAAATTCCCTACCCTCCATTTGCCTCAGGTTTCCTATCTATAAAAGGCATTATTGTGGGGATTAGTGAGATAATATTTTACAAATTACTTAGAATAGCACTAAGTGCTCAGTAATTGTTAGCTGTTACTAGTAATTTGGTGTGCATTTGAGTTTGAGTTGACTGGTGGGTGTGTTGGACAACAGCAAATGGATTGGGAGAAATTAAAGTGCAGAAGAGCAAGTGGGGAATTTCATGGATTGTCTCAGAACAGAAATACTCTATTTTCCTTAGTTTTATGAGATTGTTGACTTTTTGGGTTGCCTGATTTCATCTCAGATGAGAGTGAACTTTGATAAACAAAATGATAGTGATCATATAGGTATCATTTTCTCACTTTGCCCTGAAATTTTCCTGTTGTTGTATTATTAAGTTATTGGTAAGGGAGATTCTTGCTCCCAAGAACTTGGGTGGTGATGTGTTTTATTTTGTTTCTTATTGGTTGCAGATTCCTAATTCCTATACCAGGTGTTTGTCCCTGTTCAATTTTCTAGCTTATTTGAAATGATTTGCCTGGGTTATGTTAGAATATATGGTGTCTTGGCAATTAGACTCACTACTAGCATGTTTATTCATTTTTCTCTAAATTTCTTGATATTCTAGTATTACCTTCTTTATTTGACCTAACTGAGAAATAAAAGTTGTTACATTAGGAGATTGTTTTTCAGATTACCGAAGCTTACTTTTTTCAGGTTTTTGAGTTTATTATGTACTTTTCTGCTATTTTACACAGACTATACTGACCTAATTAACTGGAATTATTTTAAATCATCTTTAAGCAGTTTTAATAAGCTCTTTAGGTTTGGTTAAGCAAATTTGAGGAATCTCCCTTCTCTAAAATGTTAATATACCTCAAAGATGTAAATTACATCTTTGTAGTTTTCAAAGATGTGTCGTCTCTTCTCATGCCTCTCTGCCAGGGCAAGTCTGTGAATGGGCTTCAGAGGTTTGGTTAATGCTCTGCACTTCTACAAAAATGTATGTGCATGAGGATTAAAAGTTTTACCAGATTCTTGCTAAATATTTGATAGCAATGTTTAGAAGTAAAGGATTAAAGTTTATATATTGCTTTTCTTTCTGTGATTTTGGAGCTATAGGGCAGAAAGATTACAGTTACTATGGTCAGGCAGTTAATTGGATATTTGTTGAGCTATGCTAAAGTATGGTGATGATGATGAATTTGTTACATACTTAACTGGTGCTCTTTTAACATGTGCTATCTCATTTGATCCTAACAGTAATCCTGTGAAGTAGGGACTGTTGCTGGCCCCACTTTACACATGAGAAAAATTGAGGCTTAGTGAAGTTACATGCGTTTTTTAAGGTCACAAAGTTAGGAAGTGTTTGAGTAGGGATTTGATTATAAGCAGTCTGACTTCATAGTTTCTGCCCTTCACCATTATGCTTCAAAAAATATATATTGTGCCAGTGTCATGGCCTGTTCAGTCAAATAACATTTAGCTATGTTTTGCTTAGATAATTTTGATTTTTTTTTTTTGAGGATAATATTATCTTTTTTTTTTTTTTTTAGTACCCAAACGAGGTTGCATGCTTTTTCTGAAACATCCTGTCATGGAGGTCATGTACAGTCATGGGGGGAAGGAGCTGGGACCTTTCAGGGCCTTTGTACTGACCCTAGACTGTCTACTTTCAGTTCTTGTAATGGCAGGAAAAGAAATCCGTGTTTGACGAAGCAACAGCTGTCATGTTTGCTCTTCTCGCAGCTGTTTACAGTCCTGACTTGTGGAAGTGATACATCAAATTGATTGAATGATAGTCTGTTCTTTCATGTATCCACAACTTGTGTTCTGGCTAAGAATCATCACCTTTTTAGATCTAGTTCCTTTTTGTCTTGCCTTAGTCCCCACCCAGCCAAAAAACAGTTTTCACTGTGAGGCAGTTACTTCAGAGTTCATGGTGAGTAAAAAACAACCAGCAAAGTGAAAAATTACATGGTCAGGGACATTTACTGCCCTCATGAATAACTGACCTCTAACATTTGCAAATGTTAAGCATTTCCTTGAGAGAATAGTTTTAAATCCAGGTGCTTTGGGGGTAAGATTCTAATTTTGCTCCTGAATAAGACATTCTTAAATCTAGAAATTTGGTAAGTATGGGTGAAAAGGAAAAAAACTCCCAGAAACTTGTGATCCATAACCCTATCACCCATCACCTTATTTTATGAAAAAGCGATAAGCATTTTGCTTAAACCTTTTATGTTCAAAATGTTTTGAGGCTAGTCACAGTGGCTCACGCCTGTAATCTCAGCACTTTAGGAGGCCGAGGTGGGCGGATCACTTGAGGTCAGGAGTTCGAGATCAGCCTGGCCAACATGATGAAACCCGTCTCTACCAAAAATACAAAAATTAGCTGGACATGGTGGTGTGTGCCTGTAATCCCAGCTACTTGGGAGGCTAAAGCACAAGAATTGCTTGAACTCGGGAGGCAGAAATTGCAGCGAGCCAAGGTCATGCCACTGCACTGCAACCTAGGCAACAGAGCAAGACTCTGTCTCAAAGAAAAAAAGGTGCTTTGAAAATTACTTGATAATTTGATATGCCAATACAACTGACCTGACATTTTCAGGGCTTGATTTTTCAGGAAGACTTATATTCTGGATTTTTCACTGTGTTGTATTTCTCCATTAGAGCACTGCTTTTTGTTATTAGGAGTCTGGTTAAGTCGGGGAGGTTTCTTTTTGACCTGTTCCTGTCTTTTATTTCATAATTATCGAATAGAAGCAGTAACTAGAAGTAGGTGGTTTCTAATGGTGAGTGGTGGCCACAATGATAATAAAAATAACAATAACCGTAAGAAGCCAATGTTTGTATTCTTACACAGCTTTTATAACTGGAGCCAATTATACAAGCAAAATAGCATTATAACTTAAATAAGTGAAGATTATTAAACATATATACTTAATTATGCTGTATGTAGTACTAAAAGTAAAAAGTAGTGCCTACACCAGGATATAGAGAAAAGGGAAACCCTTATGTGTTGTTGGTGGGAATGTAAATCAGTACAGTCATTATGGAAAACAGTATGGAGTTTCCTTTAAAAATTAAAAATAGAACTACCATATGATCTAGCAATCCCAGTAATGGGTATATATGCAAAGGATGTATGTCAAAGAGATATCTGCCTTCTCATATTCACTGCAACATTATTCACAGTAGCCAAGATACAGAAGCAAAACTGAGTGTCTATCAATGGATGAATGCATAAAGCAAACTGTGTTGTGTATACATAACGGAATATTATTCGGCCTTAAAAAAGAATGCAGTACTGTCATTTGCAACAACATGTGTGAATCTGGAAGAGGTTATGCTAAGCAAAATAAGCAAACCGCAGAAAGATAAATAGTGCATGATCTCACTTGTATGTGGAATCTAAAAAGTTGAACTCATAGAAGCAGATAGTAGAATGATGGTTACCAAGGGATTGGGGATGGGGAGGGTGGGAGGACTGGGGAAATGTTGGTCAAAGGATACAAAATTACCATTAGGAGGAAAGAGTTCAAGAGATCTATTATACAATATGGTGACTATAGTTAATAACTATTATATACTTGAAAATTGCTAAGAGAGTAGATTTTAAGTGTTTTCACTACCAATAACTGATTTAAATATGTGAGGTATTGTTAACTAGCTTGATTTAGCCATTCCACAATGTTTACGTATTTCAAAACAAAATGTATACCATAAATATATCTAATTTTTGTCAATTAAAAATGAATTTAAGAGTGAATAGTTATATATTAACAAAAAATAAGGGGGATGAGTCAGTCCCTACAGAATATGAAAAATCCAACTTTCGAAAACTCAGTTCCTTTTTGCTGATATCTTCATGTATCCTAAGACTGTGTTTATTGATTCATTTTAGTGGTACCATTGTAGACTTTATAGTTAAGCAAAGAACTGTTGTGGTGGCTCACACCTGTAATCCCAGTGCTTTGGGAGGCCAAGGCAGGAGGAGGCCTTGAGGCCAGAAGTTTGAGACCACTCTGCACAACATAGTGAGACCTTGTCTCTACAGACATTTTTAAAATGAGTCAGGTGTGGTGGCGTGCACCTATAGTCCTAGCTACTCCAGAGGCGGAGGCAGGAGGAGCCCAGGAGTTCAAGGCTGCAGCAAGATATGATTATACTACTACATTTGAGCTTGGGCAACAGAGCAAGACCCCGTCTCTAAAAAATAAATAAATAAAAATATATAGTTAAATGGATAAAAAGAACAACTTATGAGAAATACCTTTCTGGAGGAGGAGATTAAAGTATACTAATAAAAAGAATCACAAGGAAAATTTTCACAATGATGTGAATTAGAACCTGAACACAATAAAGTGTAAACCAACCTTTCAATACCAGTTTAGGTGTGCAGCAAGATTTACCAGAATGAAATTCGTAGTTATTTTTCCCATCATCCTCTCCTTTCTCATCAGCAGTATCCACCATGTTCATATTGATTGTCTGTTAATATCATCTTGATTCTGAAAGGGACCTTAGTGGTTAGGTAATCTCTCTTTTTTTTTTTTTTTTGAGACGGAGTCTCGCTCTGTCGCCCAGGCTGGAGTGCAGTGGCGCGATCTCGGCTCACTGCAAGCTCCGCCTCCCGGGTTCACGCCATTCTCCTGCCTCAGCCTCCCGAGTAGCTGGGACTACAGGCGCCCACAACTGCGCCTGGCTAATTTTTGTATTTTTAGTAGAGACGGGGTTTCACCGTGGTCTCGATCTCCTGACCTTGTGATCCGCCCGCCTCGGCCTCCCAAAGTGCTGGGATTACAGGCGTGAGCCACCGCTGCCCGGCGGTTAGGTAATCTCTCATAACCACTTTTCCCCATTGGTTATTCAGGGAATGGGAACTTTTCAGAATGATTGAGGTTTAGCAGATTCTAGGATTAGGTAGAGGGTAGAGGAGTAGTGTGACAACTACTCCTATGAATTTGATAGGATTCTCCTCCCTTTGATTGTGAACCAAAAGAAGTAAATTCCCAATTATTAAGATTAGTTAGATTTAGACTTGGTTTTAGATTGTATGCTCGAGAAGTTACCTATAAGCACATGATCTTCTGAAAATCTGAACATCAATATTTTGCCTGGTATGTCTAGGCCCTTGAAATTTACAATTGCAGCATGTCCTTCATCCCACTTCTTTCAGAATCTCTTACCCGCTTCTCTGCTTTATTTTTCTCTCGACTATTTAATACCACTACTTCACTTTCTAACATACTGTATAATTGCTTTCTTAATGTTATTTATTGTCTGTCTCTGCCCTGAATGTACCCTCTGTGATAGCAGGGGTTTTTGTCAGATGCCCCTACCCGCTGCTATTGCCTATAAATACATGATATACAGTAAGCACTCAATAAATGAATGAATATGTTTAAAACCTAACAGGAAAATTACTATAAAAATTTCCTCTGATTGTCTAGCTCATTTATCCATACATACCCACACACATTTTCATGGATTATACACTCCATCCATGCCTATACCCCATCCATATCCATGTACACATACATATGTATATATGTATATATAACAGTGGGTGATTTTACCCTCCCGGGTCCTTCGGCAGTGTCTGGAGACATTTCTGGCTGTCACAACTCGGGGGTGTGGGGAGTGTGTGTGCCCTGACCTCTAGGTATTCAGATGCTGCTAAACAGCCTTCAACGAATAGAACAGCCCATGCACAGCAAAGAACTGGACAGCCTAAGCTGTCATTAGTGCTGAGGCTGAGAAGCTCTAATACACACACTAATGTATGCATACATACATACATATACACATACATAGTCACTGGTTAAAAAAATCTACTTAGAGAATTTTTGAAATTTGTAGTAGAAAGCATAGGCAATACTAAGGGTTCTTTAGGTCAATAATACTTGTACCTTTATTGTTCTTTTTGCTGGTAGTTAAGGCTTTTCCTTATTTTCAGAGTTGATAGCATTCCTCGTGTTTCCCTTATATTTTATGTTTCTTTATGTGTCGTATTTCCCTCGCTGGACTGTATGTCCTTGAGATTAGGATTCCCCTATAGCCATCCTCATGCCCCAACTCTCAGAGCTTGGCAGTGGACTTCGTATGGTTTAGGTTCTCTTTAAATGCTTATTGAGTGAACCAGTCAGTCAACCAACTAACTAAGAAATTTGGGTGTTGGATTGTAGAAGCCACGATAGGAATATTGACTCCACCCATGGAAATGGGCAAATGTCACAGATTAGACCCACCCCAACAACTGGATTGCTGGTTGTAAAGCAGTTACCAGCACACCCCTGGGCATATCTGACATTGGAGCAAATTTGCGTTGGGTAGACAGGTTTGGAAAAGGGCTCTAAAGGTAACAAAGCCTATATACTGGAGGGACTTCAGAGTCACCCTTTGTCTCCACCAGTGAGATTCCATGTACATTGATTTATGTCTTGGAAATATGTGAAAGATGTTTCTATTAAATCTTTCAGGCTGGGTTCAGTGGCTCATGCCTGTAATCCCAGCACTTTGGGAGGCCGAGTCACACAGATCACCTGAGGTCAGGAGTTCAAGACCACCCTGGCCAACACAGTGAAGCCCCATCTCTACTAAAAATACAAAAATTAGCCAGGCGTGGTGGCAGGTGCCTGTAATCCCAGCTACTTGGGAGGCTGAGGCACAGAATCACTTGAACCAGGGAGGTGGAGGTTGCAGTGAGCCAAGATTGCCCCACTGCACTCCTGCCTGGGTGACAGAGCAAGACTCTGTCTCAATAAATAAATAAATAAATAAATAAATCTATCTGTCTGTCTGTCTATCTATCTATCTTTCTTTCTTTCATGGCCGTTAGTATATTATTTAGTCTTGACCTGGGAGATGCTTGCTGATGCAACTCTTTACAAAAATGTTGAAGTAGGTGAAGAAAAGGGAGCTTTCATAGCCTGCAATAGGCAAATACGAAATAAAGGTGTATGTTGTGGAAATCACTGAAAGAGGTCAGTATCCTCATCCTCACTCTGCAGAAGGGGAAATTAGGCTCATTGAGTTGAAACAACTTGCCATAAGGCACACATCCAAGTTGGAAACTGGGAATTTGCATTTGGACCCAGTTTGCCCGACTCCAGCCCCATGACCTACATTTACTTGTGGTCTCTTTCCTTTCTTTCCTCTTTCTGCTAACTATGGATGAATGGCAGTTAGTGATATATCAGACATCCAGTTCTTATTGCAAATATATGAGGCTTGTAATATTAATTCTATTTTACAAATGACAAAACTTAAAGCTCAGAAAGTTAATTTTTGGACCAAGGTCACAGCTAACAAACGGCAGAACATTTGAACTTGGCAAGGCAGTATGGTACATAGACTCATACACTTCTCACCACAGATCCTTCAGTGCAATGACAATGACAACAAAGTTAATTTTTAAAAATGAGATCAAAGATTTTCTTTCTTATGTTAAAAAAAATTATTATTATTTCCATTTTACTTGACCCAGCTTTCTATGACTTATTTTTACTAACTTATTTCTGTGTACAGGGAAGGTTTGGAAGAAAGTCTTTTGTCAGAAACTCATCTTATTATGGGTAGTTGCTTTTATAACGTTAGAATTAGTTGCTCTGTGTGTGCGTGTATGTGCGCACGCATGGGAGTGTCTGTGTTTTGAAAGGACAAATTAAAAACTAATCAATAGAGCAAGTCTTTGAAATTCCTTAACCTACTTACGTCATTGACAGTAATGTCTGTGATGTTACCTGTCATGGAGGCTTGAGTTTGCAAGGCTAGCTTTCCAGAGGTGATTTATTTTCTTCTAAGTGATATGTTTGCAGTTTGAGCCACAGAGCAAAGCATAATGCTTAATTATCACTACATGGGCCAATGGCCATACCGAAGATATATCTCTTGATCCAGTTTTCTTACTTAAGCATATAACTTTTTTTTTTTTTTTTTTGCGGTGGAGCCTCTCTCTGTCAACCACTCTGGAGGGCAGTGGCACGATCTTGGCTCACTGCAACCTCCACCTCCTGGGTTCAAGCAGTTTTCTTGCCTAAGCCTCCCAAGTAGCTGAGACTACAGGCACTGTCCTCCAAGACCTAAATGGTAAAGAAAGAATGTAGCAGAGCTTCATCAGATTTGCTTTATTTCTTGATTATTTATAATATAGTTACACAAAGCAGATGTATACAGTGGACTTGCAGTGGTGTCTATTAGCATTAGGGTAGCTGCTGCATACTTTTAAAAATCACCAATATTCAGCCTCTTTGGCCTTTTTGGTTTTTTTTTTTGAGACAGGGTCTTGCTCTGTCACCCAGGCTGGAGTGCAGTGGCATGATCTCGGCTCACTGCAACCTCCACCTCCCGGGTTCAAACAATTCTCACGCCTCAGCCTCCCAAAGTGCTGGAATTACAGGCATGAGCCACTGCTCCCGGCGTTCAGTCTCTTTGACTTTTTGTGTGCTTCCAAGTAAATTTTCCCCCTTCCTAAGATACCATAATTTGCCCATGTCTCCATATCTCGATATCCTGATACCAGTTAATGTGTTTTCTTTGTTCCATGGGGCTTTTTGCATTTATACCTTTTTTATTTTTATTTTTATTTCTTTTAAGAGATGGGGTCTTACTCTGTCACCCAAGCTCACATTAGTCTCTACTGCCCTGGCTCAAATGATTCTCCCAACTCAGCCTCCCAAAGTAGCTGGGACCAGAGGCGCGCACCACCATGCCCAGCTAATTTTTTTATTATCTGTAGCAACAAGGTGTTGCTATATTGTCCAGGCAGGTCACAAACTGGTCTTCCCTTTTAAATAGGACAAAGATCTCAGTGTGTTCGTCTGATGTCTTCAGAGTCTGGGACTTATTTAATGCCTATTAGGTGTTGAATCCATATATAAATGTGTTAGTAACTGGCTTTCAAGACTGTGTTCTCTTAATACAAATATCTGGATCAAGAATGTAGAAAGTTACTTTCCAAAATGAGAAAATAAGCCCTTTTGTTAATTTTTGAACCTAATTTTTAAAGACTGCATTCAATTTGTGTGTATGGAATGTCTTAGCCAGAGGTTCTCAAACTTGGGGATGCATCAGCATCATTTTAGAGAGCTTGCTGGGCCAGGCATGGAGAAGGCTCACAATTATAATCTTAGCACTTTAGGAGGCTGAGGTGGGCGGATTACCTGAGGTCAGGTGACCTCAGCCTGGCCAACATGCCCAAACCCCACCTCTACTAAAAATACAAGAATTAGCTGGGTGTGGTGGCACACGCCTCTCGTCCCAGCTACTCGGGAGGCTGAGGTGGGAGGATCACTTGAACCCAGGAGGCAGAGGTTGCAGTGAGCTGAGACTGCGCCACTGCACTCCAGCCTGGGTAACAGAGCGAGACTGTCTTACAAACAAACACAGACACACACACACAGATTGCTGGACCCTGCCACTAGAGTTTTATTAGGTCTCAAATGAGTCTAAGAATGTGCATTTCTGAGAAGTTCCCAGGGTCTGCAGGTACTCTTTGAGAACCCTTCTCTAGTCAGTATTTCCCATTTGGTAGGAAATACCACTAGGTGGCACCAGAACACTTCTTATGAAGTAGTTCTTGGCTTTTTGAACAGTGTGTATTGATTGCACAGTTTAGGATTATATAAAAGATACAATCACTAAATTATTGGAATTTGGAGCCTGAATTACTTCATGTATATAAAAAGTAAAAATGTGTTGATTCTATTAAACCAGAGAGCTACAGGACTACTGAGGTTACATTTTGAAATTAACTCTTCCAGGAATGAGGACTATACTTCTCACCTTTGCTGCTCTCATTTTCAGTTATGTGGGTTAATCAGTTTCATTTACCAGTGATTGATGCAGATCCTTTCACAAAATAAAAATAAACATTTCATATGAATCAAAAGTATAAGTAGTATTTATTCTAAGTTAATGGATCTTGATTTTGTTTTCGATTTACACTTAAAAACCACTTTTAAAAGACTTATATATATTGTGTGCATAAATTTCTTGTAATTTTGTCCTTCTCCCAGTGGCCCAGTTTGGGACAGTTTTAGAATGTCAGAAAGGGTGAAATGTGCTTTCCTATTGGCTTCCTTAGTTAGAAAGTTGAGTAGTTTCCTTTTTAAGAGCTATTGAGAGGAAAGTTTTGGCTGCTGTTCACCTCACCTCACCTCCTGTTACCGTGGAATCTCACTCCATAAATTTCCAATCATTCCAACACCTCCAGATTTTCTTTCTTCCATCGACTGTAACAACCTGAAAGTTGGCATGGTTTCTCCACATGATGGCGTGTGTGGAAATAATTACTTGCTGTGTTCCCCTGTTTGCTAAGCTCTCCCATTCACATTAGGATGTCACTTTGTGAAACAGTAAATGAGTCACTTTTTAGTTTTTAAAACAGTGTGTATAGTATCTGAATACCATCTGGGTTTTTCTAGAATCCTGAGAATTATTCTATTAATTCTGCTTTTTTATCTTTGGAGCTGAAGCTTGGTTTAGGTTTCAGTGACCTAACAGGGTTTGAAAATGGCCACCACAGAAAAAACTGAATTGGAGTCACTCAATCAGATTAAAAATTAGACTAGCACCTTATTATGTATCTTTGATCATTGGAAATAATTGAGACTAGTTTAATGCTAAGCAAAGATGACAGCTTATGGAAGAAGTAGATAGAACAGACTTTAGGATTATTTTTGAGACATCAGATTCCGTTTTAAAAGACCCAAAATTTGGTGTCTTCTAGTAAGCAGAAAGGAGCTTTTTATAGATTGGCAATTAACATAACTAAGCCAACTTGATTATTCTAGTGAAGATTATTTTATTATCCAGACCTATTTTTTCTCCCTTTTCTTTCTGTACTTTATAAATGCAATTATTTGTTATATATAAATGTAAAGCATTATTTATATATAGCAGTACTGTCCAGTTAAACTATAGTGTTAGCCACATGTGTAATTTAAAATTTTCTGCTGTCCTTATTACAAAAAGTAAGAAGAAAGAGGAAAAATTACCTTTAGAAATTTTTATTTAAACAAATATGTCTAAAATATTTTAACATATAATCAATATGAAAGTTACTAATATTATTTTGACTTTTTTGATACTAAAATTAGAATCTTACGGTATATGTCAATCTGGACTAGCCATATTTCATATATTTAGTGGCCACATGTGAAAAATGGGTACTGTATTAGATAACAGCACATATGTAGGTTATTTCATTTGTCGGTGACTGTGTCACAGAAGGGTAAGAAATCATAAGGGTATTTAAATCAACTCATTATGTAACATTTTAGAAGTTTTGGAGAGTATTCAAATCAAGCCAGTTGGTAAAAATGAGTTATTATCTATTGATTTCTTTTGTATCTGTCACTTTTCTACCCTAGATGTGATTGGTATTTTAATGCATAAAATACCAATTTTAAAAATAGTTTAGTCAGCCTAAAATGACTGACTTCTGAGGATCCTGCTAATATTTGCTTGTTTGAAATGTCATGATAATTTGAATCCACATCTACAATACTTTCATATTTTGTGGCTGATGTGGTAAATTAGTTTCTTATGGTATTGGGCAAGCCAGAAGTTAAGCCTGTTAACTTCAGCAGCCAGAATACTGTACTCTAGTTGCTATAAACAATTAGGCCTGTCAGCAGTTGACCTTGGAAATGCTAATTTGCTTGTCCCTGGGTGCTGCCTCAGGCACTGGCTTTCTCTCTGTGGGTGGGAGTTATGAACCTAGTTTGGAGGAGAACTTGAGGCATTTGGGGCAAGCTCCAAACAGATGTGCTTCTTGCTTCATTTTTGCATGTGACCAAGTCGCAAGAGGTGCATTCCTTGCATGAATTTCTTTGAAGGCCTTGTAGAATCAGACATGTATGCCCAGACTACAGTTGAGGGGAAGCTTTATTACCTTTGAATTTACCCTTCCCTCTTCATTCTACTGCACATCTGCCATAAAGAAGGTTAATTAAAAAATGCTACACAGTGATTTTCATCACTATTTCATTGTATTTCTTAAACTTATTGAAAAAGGACTTGGAAGGCATCTTTTATTAACTCTTTTGATTTTGTGTTTATTATTACTATTATAGTAGAGCCAGGAGAAAGTAGCCTGAATAAGTGAGGAGAAAGAGATGTTAGTTGGAAAAGCTGTAGATACATGGTGAGAGGTTATAGGTGGTGTGCTCAGTAGATGAAGGAGGGAAAGAGAGACTATTTATAAAAGTCAGAGTTACTGTCTTTTTAAACTGGTGGTGGCAGCAGTGGCAGATTTTATTCCAAGACAAAGATTTGTGCTTCCTCTTCTTTTGGGCAGGTAATTTTGTCCCTTTATTGTACAATACTGATCCAAACATTTATTTGAGGTTGGTTGATTGCCACTGTTCTTTGGTAATTGTTAGCATTTTATGTTGATCAGTCACCAATTATTATTGGCTCATGTCCTCAACAGGCTAATAATTTCATTAGCAGATGAGGCAAATAGGTATACTTGCAAAGAGCAGGAGAACTACATGGTAGTAAGTGATGTATGCCAAATGAGGAGACTGTGAGTCTGTATGTCTCAATCAAGAATCTGTGAATGAGTTTTGACATGTTATGACCTAGCAGCCTGATTCCGTATCCCATAGGCATACATCTTTTGTAGACTCTACTTAATAGGCAACTTAATAGTAGCCAACTCATGATGCTTTTTGTGTACCTGACATGTTATAAATGCCTTATGTGTATTTATTCATTTAATCCTTACAAAAATACTGTCAGGTAGGTATCATTACCATTATATATATGAGTAAACTGAGCCTTGAGGTTGACCAAGGACTGGATACTGTGTCTCTGAAGGAGTGGTTTTTGTTTTTTAACCACAATAATGGATTTCAGATTGGAAATATACATTTGAATTATTTACTTCTTGTATATTCTCACCCATCATCCTTTGTAACCCTAACCCCTTCCCAATTGCAGTAAGCTCTGAAATAAGTTCTCTTACTTACTCATTATTGACCTAGGCCTGTGCTCGGTGTAGATAGCTCTTTTGCAGAGCTCTGACACCATTATGCCTGAAGATGAGTTCTACATTAAAACCATTTATAGAGTCCATTCTATGCTAACTCTAATGATTGACTTAGAAGGTTCTCCAGCTGAGGAAAAAAAAAAAAAAGCTGCCCGTTATCTGAAATGTACTATGCTAGAAATACAAAGATATGAAGATACTTCAACAAATCTGTAGATCCTCACTAGGACTATAAGTCTTGATTACCATGAGTTGACTTCTTAGATCATCCTTGTTTGATTGTTTCTCTAGCCATAACCAAAGCATCTGGCATTTGCTTCCTGAAAAATGGTAGTTATTACCTTCTACAACTATTTTAAACCCTTGAGCATAACTTACAGAAGGTACCTGATGTCACTGGCTACATCCCCTTATACTCTATATACTCCAGTCATGGAGCCTGGGTGTAAGTGCCATCAACATATACTCTTTCAGCCTCTTGCCTCTGCTCACATGACTTCCTCTCCCTAGAATGCCCTTTCTCTGTTGAGTGCTTTGGGGGCACCAATTCATCTTTCAAGGATAAGCTTAAGTATCATCTTTTTTCTGGAGACATTCCTCTCCCACCCAAACCAAATTGATCTCTTCTTGGGTTCCTCTGTGTTTGTTGTACATTCATCCATCTAAACAATAGAGCACTTCTTTGCACTCAGTCATATTTCAACTATATACTATATACTATCTGTATTTCAACCTTATACCTTAGCATAAGGCATTCTCACCACTAGATACAGCGGTTTGAAAAGACCAGTTAATAATATCCTGTTTCCCAGCCAAGTTGGGGCCTTGTGTTCCAGTCTCTGTTGCACTACTCAACTCTGCCATTTTCACTCAAAAGCAGCCATAACCAATATATAAACAAATGGTTGTGATTTGACCAGTAGTGAGCTGCACTTTACTTGTCCCTGGTCTAGAGAAGAGTCATTCTTTGATAGTTTTGTCTCATGTCTTTAAAAGCTAAGAATGGGTTAAAATTTCATAAAATCAAAATATAAAGTGATACCTGAAAAGGGATTATAGGGAAGATAGCAGAAATGGTTCTTGCAAATATTTTTTTTTCTGGCCAACTCATTAAATGACTGGTAGGAAATAGTTTTTACAAAGACTACAGTATAAGCCTTGACAACTTCTATATCATGGGTTACTGAAAAATCTTACCTATAAAGTTGTCCTGGGCTCAGGTGTGTTTATAATAAAGTTTATGTTTTAGTTTCCTCCTTTCCAAAAGCCCTTTACATTTTCCGAAGTTAGTTCCACAATATTTACTAAGCATCTACTCTCTGAAATTTAAAAATATGGAGATATCACTAAACAAATTTATAGATCTTATTGCAGTTATTTTTCTCTCTTAACAATCCGATGAAAATGAAGGAGACACTTGACAGATGAAAGAGCTAAAGCTCGAAGGGTGAAGTGACTTATCTGAAGTCACAAAGTTTGAGATGCTACTTACATCCAGAATATCTTCTGCAGTGCTAACCCACGTGCACATGTGCACACACACAAACACACACACACAAGTGTGCATCTTGAGTACATCATGTCCTGTGCCAGTCCTATTTGCCTTTATATGTAGAGCTATTAAGTTTGGAACATTAAGTAAAGAATCCCTCATTATAGGATGCAATTTTGCTGTAATGAAATTCATTTCAGCAGATAATTTAGTGTTTAATCACCTTAAATTCTTCTTAATAGTATTTCACCTTGTTTTTTAAAAAAATTCCTCTCAGTCACTCCCTCTAAATTCCATTAGCTGTTTTATTCTTTTATTTCGTGACTTTTAAAAAATAACTTTATTGAGGTATGATTCACCCATTTTAAATGTACAATTTTGTGGTTTTTAGAATATTCAGATATACATAACCATCACCGCAGCCAATTTTAGAACATTTTCATCACTTAAAAAAAAAACCCTGTATCCTTTAGCTGTTGTCTTCCTATTTTCCCATTCTCACTATTCCTAAGGAGCCACTATTCTACTTTCTGTCTCTATAGATTTGCCTATTCCCAGCATCTCATATAAATGGAGTAATGTAATATGTGGTCTTTTGTTACTGGCTGTTTTCTTAGCATAAGGTTTTCAAGGTTCATCCATGTTGCTGTATCAGTCAGTAAGTACTTTATTCATTTTTATAGCTGAATAATATTTCACTATACTTCTGTTAAATTTATTCATAAACATTTTATTCTTTGTGATGCTATTATAAATGGAATTGTTTTCCTAATTTCACTTTTAGATTGTTTTTTGCAAGTGTATAAAAATGCAATTGATTTTTGTATATTGATATGCTTGCATGAAACTTTGAAACTTTGCTGAACTCATTTATTTGTTCTCTTATTTTAATTTTCTAAAGTGGATTCCTCAGGATTTCTCTCTCTCTCTCTCTCTCTGTCTCTCTCTCTCTCTCTCTGTCTCTCTCTGTCTCTCTCTCTGTCTCTCTCTTGTCTCACACTGTTGCCCAGGCTGAAGTTCAGTGGGGTGATCAACAGCTCACTGCAACCTCAACCTTCTAGGCTCAAGCAATCCTCCCACCTCAGTCTCCTGAGTAGCTGGGACTACAGGCTTGCACCACCACACCTGGCTAATTTTTGTATTTTGTAGAGACAGGTCTTGCTATGTTGGATAGGCTGGTCATGAACTCCTGGGCTCAAGCGATCCTCCTGCCTTGGCCTCCCAAAGTACTGGGATTATAAGTGTGAGCCACTGCACCCAGCCTCCTCAGAATTTTGTTGTTGTTGTTCTGGTTGTTTTTTGAGACAGAGTCTTACTCTGTTGCCCAGCCTGGGGTGCAGTGTTGTGATCTCAGCTCACTGCCGCCTCCATGTTCCGGGTTCAAACAATTCTGCCTCAGCCTTCTGAGTAGCTGGTACTATAGGTGCCCGCCATCACGCCTGACTAATTTTTATATTTTTAGTAGAGATGGGGTTTCACTATGTTGGCCAGGCTGATCTGGAACTCCTGACCTCAAGTGAACCACCCGCCGCAGCCTCCCAAAATGCTGGGACTACAGGCATGAGCCCAGCTAGGATTTTCTGCATACAAGATCATGTCATCTGTGAATGGAGATAGTTTTATTTTTTTTCTTTCCAATCTGGATGCCCTTTATTTCTTCTTCTTGCCTAATTATTCCGGATAGAACCTACAGTACAATGTTGAGTGAAAGTGTCAAGAGCATACATCCTTGTTACCGATCTTAGGGCAGCAGCATCTTTCATTATTAAGTGTAATGTTAGCTGGAGAGCTCCCTTCCTCCTGCAGTGGCCTTCTAATGCTCTTTATTGAGAAAGCTTCATTCACATCATGCTGACTGTAAGAGAAAATGCTTCAAGCAGTTCCATCTATTATCACAGAGCGGGTATTGAAGGGTGAATTTTGAGCTGAGAGGCAATTAATTGATAACTGGCACAGAACATGAATAAGCAAGTGGAATAAAACTGTGAAGGTGCTATGATAGAAACTTATTTGCAGGAAACAGTGAAGGCACCATGGAGTTAGTGGTCACCTCTAGCAGAGGACCTTTAATAGAAATTCTGTACTGGAAATGAGTACATTAATGATAAGTAGGCATTCCCTAGAGAGTGGGAGAGGGTGTTTCTGAGGGTAGCAAAGATGAGAAGAGCTGTGAGCAGCTTGGTGTCAAGATCTGTGAAAGCTAGCAGGTTAGTCTGCCACAGTGTGCAGGATGCTGGCAGAAGGTAAGAGCTTATGAGTCAGAGACAAAGGTCTTTATCACCTGTTGCACGTCAAACAGTGTGAGTATCATAGTTCACCTTGTTGTCCCCTGTCCAAAGTCCTGCTTTGGTGAGGAAGGGCCCAGGGTGATGCTGCAGAGGGTTTGTGTCACAGCTGAGGAACATGGGGCCTCAGGGACCCAGATTTTTGTAATGGGCAGTAAACTTGCCTGACATTTGCCATGGAGGGAGACATCATCTTATTATACTGCCCTCTGATGTAGAAGGAGGCACAACCTCAATCTTCTAGGGTTTTGTTCATTATACAAACATCCTTGAAAACTATAAAAGAGCAGTTAGTCATCTGGGCATGGTGGCTCACACCTGTAATTCCAACACTTTGGGAGGCCATGGCGGGTAGATCACTTGAGGTTGAGAGTTCGAGACCAGCTTGGCCAACATGGTGAAAACTCCATCTCTTCTGAAAATACAAAAATTAACTGGACATGGTGGTGGGTGCCTACTCAGGAGGCTGAGGCAGGAGAATCACTTCAACCCGGAGGCAGAGCTGAGCCGAGATTGCACCACTGCACTCCAGCCTGGGTGACGAGACTCTGTTTCAAAAAAAAAAAAAGGGGGGGGGACCGTTATTATCTTTGCTCACAAGATGTGAGGAGATGTGTGAAACCATGAAGAATAGTGTCCCAGCACCTGGCAGATTCAGGGAACTGCATGTTAACTTCAGTTTGGGCCTTTCCAAGAATTTTACCGCCACATATTATAGCTTCAGCACTTACTACCTCAAGAAGATGTAGTACCTTTCTTGATGCACAAAAGTCCTATTTGCTGCTGGGTTCCTTCTTTCACTTTGTGGCAAATAGGGCATCATAGTACTTCTGTTGGCTAGGCAGAATAACCTCGAGCTTTCAGAAACAATTTTGGAATCAGGTCACTAGGTTCAAACTCAGCTCTGGCAATTATTAGCATTGTGTAAGTTTTGGTTCTCTCATTTGCAAAATGGGGATAATATTGTAAAATAGCAGTTAACATCTAGTAAGTATTTAACTTTGTACCCACACACATCTCCCTTATTCTCACCTTATTTAGGGTTGATGTGAGAATTAAATACTGTATATAAAATGCTTTTCACTTGGCACACAGCATTCTCATTTTATCAGTCAGTTATTTTGTTTTGCTTGTAATTATTTGGGTCTTTTGCAGGTGAGAGAGGTGGATGCTTTGGAGCTTTTGGCTCAGAATTGATAGTGTACATAATATAGGCAACCATGAGTTAAAATGCAAGTTCTGCTATCTACTAGCTCTGTGAGTTTGAACCAATTACTTCACTTCTTTAGCGTTCTTTTCCATGCATGAAAAATATGGACATTATCTCCTTTTCGTGGTTCCTGGTTTGATGAAACAGTTGCATGCTTTGCTGTCCAAGATTTACTTCTCACCTTGGTTGGTCAGCCTGTAAATGCTTGCTTTGGTTATAAAGGGAATTAGTGGAAAAATAATTTAAAGTGTATGTCTTACTGTTAGGATGGAGAGTGGCACTGAGATTGTGTGCTGAGGTCGGGGGAGTCCATGATAGGGAGGACCATGTATGTTTCTGTGTGGGGGGAGATTGTCTTCTTAATAGGAAAAAATGACATTTATATATGGTTTACGAAGCAGAAGTACGTTCTAGTTTTAGAAAAATTAGTATGGCATATCATATCAAGCAAAAAAAGATGAGTGCTCCTGTGGGATAGACTAAAATAGATGTTTAAACCAGTTGACAAAGAAAGATTATGTAATGTGTTACATAGAAGATGCAGTTTTTGTTAGTTCTCTCTCTCTTCTCCTGGAATGGAGCCTTCCAGAGTTCTTGGGTCATTCTGGAGTTTGTTGAGCGTTACGCTATATCTGCCTTATCTTTGTTTTCTCAGTGGTAAGCTTATAAGGAGTTTGGAGTCTTGGCTGAAACTTAATAATACAGGTTGAGTGTTCCTTATTTGAAATGTTTGGGACCAGAAGTGTTTCAGATTTCAGATTTTGGAATATTTGCATATATATATAATGAGATATCTTAGGGATGGGACCCAAGTCTAAACATGAAATTCACTTATGTTTCATACACACATAGCCTGAAGGTAATTTTATACAACATTTTAAGTATTTTGTTCATGAAACAGAGGTTTGTGTTAAGTACTTATGTGTGGAATTTTCCGCTTGTGGTGTCATGTCAGCGCTCAAAAAAGCTTTGGATTTTGGAGCATTGCAGATTTAGGATTTTTGGATTGGGGATGTTCACCTTTATTAGAAATACAGCATTGACTAAAATAGGCATGGCCATTGTGCTCTGAGCAGAAGCTGGAGAGACTAGGAGAGGGCCAGACTAGTGGTAGTAGGCTCTTGTTAGTCAACTTAAGAAGCTCAGACTTTAGGGTAATGGGAAAGTATTAAACAGTTTCAAGACAGGAATTGGATAATTTTATTTTGCATTGTTCTCTGGCCATAATGTGGGAAATGGCTTCCTAGTAATGTGCCTGGAGGTGGGCCTAACAGTTGGGAGGTTGTTGTAGTAGTTCCCATGTATGAGGTAATAGTGACTTGGACTAGCAAGGTGATAAGGGATTGATGAGAAGTAGATCAATTTATAAAAAACAGAGGAGGAGTAATTGATGAAACTTGATGGTTTATTGAATATGGAAATTGAGGAAAAGGAAGAAGTCAATGGTGATACTCGAATTTCTGACATAAACATCTATGTTAGTGGAGACCCCATTTTCAAAGGTGGTGTGATGCTTTGCTATTGCCACTGGAACAAAGTACTACAAACTTAGTGGCTTTAAACAGCACAAATCTCAAGCCTGAAGTGAATCTTACTGGGCTAAAAGCCAAGTGTGGCAGGGCTATGTGCCTTTATGGAGGCTCCAGGGGAAAATCATTGTCTTGCCTTTTCCAGCTTCTAGAGGCAGTGCACATTCCTTGCCTTGTTGCCCTCTTCCATCTTCAAACCTGGCAATGGCCCATTAAGTCTTTCTCATCCTGCATCACTATGACATTGACTAACCTGCTTTTCTGTTTCATTAATAACGGGCCTTGTGATTACATTAGGTCCACCCAGATAAGCCTGGATTCTCTCCCCACTGCAAAGTCAGCTGATTAACAATCTTATTTCCATCTATAATCTTAATCCCCCCTTTCCATGTAACATAGCATAATTGTGGCACTGGGGGATTATTAGAGGGCCATTAATCTCACAGCAGATGAGACCACGTTTTAGAGAGGAAATGAATTTAATTTTAGAGATGTATCCAAGTGGGGATGACAAATAAACAGTTGGTTTTTGAGCTTGGGATGAAGATAGAGGTTTGACAAAAGCCTATACGTGAGACTTGAAGCCATAGAATGAATGTTTATTTCTTAGACAGGGAGGGAATATGTGAAATGACAAGAGAGCCTGGGCCAGTGTCCTTTGGGTTTGGGTAAAGTTGCAGGTAGCGAGATTGAGAAGGAGCCACTAGAGTGTCGGAGGAAATCTAGAGGAATTCGGTTTTAAGCAGGTTGGTAATGACCTTTGTAGACTATTCTATGTTTGGCCTGAAAGGATGCTTAAACATCTTTTTAAACCTATTGGTATTACAGATTAGGAAATTGAGGCCCAGAGAGATGAAGTCACTTGTCTAAGATTATATAACTAGTTAATAGAAGTGCTTCTTCATTCCTACTTCAGTTTATTTGCCACCCTGCAACCCGGGTCCATTAAATCTTTTCATTTTGAAGATAGCGTTAGGAAAAGATTTGGATGTGTGTGTGTGTGTGTGTGTTTCACACACACTCAGTGTGCTCTGAATACTGAGAGCAAATTGCTGGAATAATGTCTGACTGGTGCCTTATTTACATGCAAGTTAAAAATTGTTTATACTAAATAATAGAATTAATAATTACTTTTTAAATCATGTAAACTTTTCTAAATACAACTTCATCTCTTTTTGCAGTTTCTTTCACCTCATTTTGCAGTCTCTCTCTATCCTTTTTATTTTTTCAATAAGTTTTTTATTTTCGAATGATGTTAGATTTGCAAAAGTTGTAGATAGTGGAGTTCCCATATACCCTCACACAGTCCCCTCAGCTGTTAAGAAGATCTTATACCTCCATGGTACATTTGTCAAAACTAAGAAACAACTCTGGTACATTACTATTTAGTAAGTTCCAGACTTTATTTGGATTTCAGTGATATCCTTTTAAAGAACATTGTCTGGGATCCAGTCCAGGATATCACATTGCATTTAATCATTATCTTCGTAGACGCTTCTTAGTTGGTTTCACTTTTTCTTTCTTATAATCCTGATAGTTTTGAGGAATCCTGCTTAGATGTTCTGTAGAATGTCTCTCAGTTGGAGTTTGTCTGATGCTTTATTATGATTCGACTTGCATTACAGGTTTTTGGGAGGAAGAGCACAGAGGTCAAGAGCCCTTCTTATCACATCATATCAAAGCTAGTGCAAGTCATCAACATGACCAGTAATGTCAATCTTGATCAGCTGGCCCTAGTAGTGTTGGTCAGGTTTCTTTACTGGAAAGGTACTTTTTTCTTTCTTTTCCCTCTACACACTATTTTTTGGAAGCAAGTAACTTGCTGTATCCACACTCAAGGGGACATAATTAAACTCTGCCTCCTGGAGGAGTAATTATCTATATAAATTATTCGGAATTCTGTAAAGAGTTTTATTTTCTCTGCCTCTGCCCCTGCCTTAGGATCAGCTATTTTCCCAAGGGCCCTGGTTCTTTTTGACTGGAAAGGGGCATTGAGAAACCAATATCTGGGCTCTAGATGTGCTTGCAGCTACCAGAAAGTGACTGCCTCTAAGCCCTTTCAGCAGACAGAGCTAGGAAATATGTGTATTTAGGCTAATGTATGTGTACATACATATCTGTCACTTGTATATGTATTCATCTGTATCTATATTAAGGTGAACATGTGTTCACACCATTATCTTCAACTCTAATCTAGTGCTACGTGGGTAAATTCTATTCTTTTTCCCTGCTGATTTGTAATTTCCCTCACAACATTAAGAAACCGGACTCCCACCATCCACCATACATTTGCTTCTGTGTGTGCCTCCAGTATACATGTAAAGCATTTTCAGAATTATTAACCTGTACTTCTGTGACAAACAAGTTCATCAGCTAGCTTAGGGTTTATGGACAGTTCTTTTGCCTTTAGTGTTAGGGTTTTCAGTCAGAACACCATTTCCAAGGTTACTTAGGTCATTTCCCTTTGTCCCTCACTCCCTTCAGTGACATTTGTCATACATTTGTAGTACAGTTACATTGTTTTGTCATAGTCTGGATTCTATTACAGGATCCCCTCATTCATGATTGTTGCATTGTGGTAGTTTATTATTATTATTTTTTGGATACATTATAATTATTTATGAGTGAAATTTGCATGGGTCTTGACATACTGCAATCTCTTTTTGAAAATATGTAGGTACTTGGAAAATATACACACTGAAGACATACTAGAATGTTTGCTGGCAGCAGTGTAAGGCTAAGACCAGAGCGGTGAATGAAGCTGCCGTCGGATTTATAGGTCAGCAATCTGGGTTAAAGATGTTCTGCTTTCCGAGGTCAGAATTCACTCATATATAACAAACTTTCAGTAGGCAAGAGACTAAAGATGCTTGGGTTTAGAGAATGAGGCAGATCTCAAATATAAGGCCAAGAGTTGAATTACATCATTACATCAGGATATAGATATTGGAACTTATGCACACCTTACCCAGCCAACTGGTGCAACACTATGGTAGCTTTGCATTGAGTTCTAACATGGAAAAAAAATGCTTAGAGATTGTAAGTACTTGAGAGGAGAAATTATGTCTCTTTGAAACCCCTACAGAATTGTTTCTTAAACTGCAGTCTTAGAGGCACCTGGGATATGTATTTTAAAAATGCAAAATTGGAGCTTCTGAAAGCAGAGCTAAGAAATCAGCATTTTAAACAAACATCCCAAGTAATTCTGATGCATCGTGAAGTTTGAGAGCCCTATCCCCTCACTTTGAATGGTGAAGTGTCTTGCACAAGTAGCTGCACCCTGTGTGTTTACTAAATTGAATTGCAGATAAGTAAAAGTTCTTAAGTTCCAGAATTCAAATCTGGGCAGCCTGTCTCCAGAGTATGTTAACAACATTGTAAAAGCTTTGCTTTGGAGGATTCATGTCATGCATCCCTATAGTTTCTCAGGTAAATTAAGCCAAGAAATAATTGCCATTTTGGTGTTTCAGCAACTAAAAATATATGTGTATTCATTTTCTTCTTTTCATGGGGGGGGTTGGTGGGTACAGGATCTTGCTCTGTTGCCCAGGCTGGAGTACAGTGGCGCAATCATAGCTCACTGTAAACTGCAACTCCTGGGCTCAAGCCATTCTTCCACCTCAGCTTCCTGAGTAGCTGGGACTATAAGCGTACACCATTGCACCTGGATAATTTTTCAAAAAATGTTTTGTACAGACATGGTCTCACTATATTGGCCAGCGTTAAGCAATTCTCCTACTTCTTTGGCCTCCCAAAGTGTTGGGATTACAGGCATGAGCCCCTGTGCCCGACCTGTTCATATTCATCTGTGTTCAGCTCTCTAGGAAGCAGTGTGATAGCAGTGTTCTTGAATCCTAAGAAGAGGCATGTATCTTAAGACAATTTTTAAATTAAAAAAAAAATTTTTTTTTTTGAGACAGGATCTCACTCTGTTGCCCAGGCTGGAGTACACTAGTGTAGTCTCAGCTCACTGCAACCTCCACCTCCTCAGGCTTAAGCAATCCTCCCACCTCAGCCTCCCAAGTAGCTGGGACTACAGATACACGCCACCACACTTGGGTCATTCTTTGTATTTTTAGTAGAGATGGAGTTTTGCCATGTGGCCCAGGCTGGTCTTGAACTGCTGACCTCAAGCGATCCATCTCGGCCTCCCAAAGTGGTGGGATTATAGGCGTGAGCCACCCGCACCCAGCCCAATTTTTAAATTGTTAAAAATGGGTACAATACTTAAGAAATGATTTGGCAATGTCATGTGAATGTAAAAGTACAGTAACATAGAGCATGAGATAAGACTGTAGGTTTATAGACCCTTAGGCCTAAAATGTACTTTACAGGTCATCTAATCCAACTCTCTTAAAAATAAGGAAACTGAGCACCAGTAAGATTGTTATTAACTCAAAGTCTCAGAGCAAATTGACACTTTCAGACATCCTGATTTCAATCCAATATAATTTCCACTTTCATTCTGCTTCTATCTTCAGTGTCTCTATGAAACGATTAAAAAATTTATTAATTAGATTTTAAAAATCCATTTTAAATTAAAAACTGCAGATATTCACTAGAGGATGACAATTTATAGCTGAAATTAGAAGCAAATCTACTAAATTTAGAAGGAATATTCAGTGCAGTTGCAAAAAATAGATGTGAGTAAATGACTAGGATATTTAAGTAGAAGTTTGTTTTAAAACAAACATTTCTATGGAATGCTTTATTTTGGGATCTTACATCCAGTTTTGGTTTTCTAGCTTAATGAAAGACTAAAATAATCCAGGAGTGTAAAATGGGAAAACAGCTGGTTGAGTTCTACATTTGTTGAAAACATTGATTTAAAGTAATAGTTTATTTTTGTCTTTAAATTCATCCGGGTGTGGTGGCTCATGCCTGTAATCCTAGCACTTTAGGAGGCCAAGGCAGGTGATTCACTTTAGCTCAGGAGTTCGAGATCAGCCTGGCCAACATGGTGAAATCCCGTCTCTACTAAAAATACACAGAATTAGCGAGGCATGGTGGGTCACACCTGTAATTCCCACCCCCCCACCCCACCTCCCGCCGCCCAGCTACTCGGGAGGCTAAGGCAGGAGAATTGCTTGTACCTGGGAGGCAGAGGTTGCAGTGAGCTGAGATCACGGTACTGCACTCCAACCTGGTCAACAGAGCAAGACACCATCTCAAAAAACAAAACAAAAACAAACAAAAAAAGAAATTCTGTGAAATCAGAAAGAATCTGAGAGAAAACGCCATTTATGATTTTTAACTTTATATTATACGTTAGAACCGTGGATCTCAAATTTTATCACTAAGCAGAATCACCTGGAGGACTTGTTAAACTACAGATTGCTGGGCTCCACCCCAAGGCTTCAGATTCAGGCCTCTGGGGAAGGACTCGAGAATCTACATTTATAACAAGTTCCCAGGTGATGGTGATGGTGCTGCTAGTTCAGTCCAACCACACTTTGAGAATTAGAGAAAGCAAATTATAATACAAATCTATCATACTCTGGTGCGGGGATTATATATTAAAAGCTGGTTTCTTTCATGTACGTTATGTAAAAAATTTGTATTGATGAATGTTTTCATACTTAACAGAAAAACTGTAATGAGGACACCCAGACATTATATTATGAAGACTTCTGTGTCATTATGATGAGATTTCATTATATTAAATGTGGTTTAAATTATGTAGTTAAATGTACTTTTTTAGTAATAGAGTTACTATTAGAAGTGGAAGTATTATGGCAGGTCTGAAAATGTGGGATGTGTGTGTGGAGTATATTAAGGGAACTCTGTAGTCACTCCCCATTCTTGTCAACACTTGCTACAGGCAGTCTTCTCAATTTTAGCCATTCTAATAGATATGCAGTGGTATCTTATAGTAGTTTTAATTTGATTTTTCTAATGATTTTTTTTTTATTTTTGGTAGAGGTGGGGTCATGCTTTGTTGCCTAGGCTGGTCTCGAACTTCTGGCCTCAAGTGATCCTCCTGCCTTGGCCTCTCAAAGTGCTGGGATTACAGATGTGAGCCACTGTGCCTGGCTGGTTGTTTTGTTGTTGTTGTTTTAATTGACAAGGCCAGCATGTGATCAAGTAGTACAAATGTAATAGTAGTATTATAGTCTTCATTGTTTAACTTATGGCTGTAGTTATTGCTTTTTATTCTGAAGTTCATCTTTAAAGTGACAACTGAAGCATGTTTAAGTAAGGCAGATCAACTTGGTCAAAGGAATTTGATTGTTATTTATCCTGGGAAGCAAAGATTTACAGGGTAGGAGATATTTGATGGCTACCTTCAGATCTTTGAAGCACTAGAATCTGGAAGAGACTTGAGACTTTCTGTTTGACCCAGGAGGTAGCTCTTCTATAGCTCTGGAGTAGAAGACCAGAATTTATGACCTGCTTCTGATGTTGAGGTGGAAGTAGTTAACCTCTCTGAGCCTCAATTTCCTTAACCATATGAAGCAGAAAATAAAATCACTCTATGCAGAGGTTATATGGTGTAAATAAGTTAATGTGTGTGAACGAGCAATTTGGATTTATTGTTGTCATTGCCTGGCAGTGTTCTAGGGAGGCGCTGAATCAGCTCTGTCTTTGGAAGGACTCTAATAAATAGAACTGTTCAGCGGTGGAACAAGCTTTGCCATCACACTAAGAGCCAAACAAATTCCAGATAGTTATATCAGGGCTTTTTAGGAAATTTTACATGGAGTAGAAGTTTGTAAAAGCTCTTTGAAAGAAGACACAGTATTTGCCTTATTCACCACTGTGTCCAGGGCACCCTGTACAGTGCTAGGCACATGGTCTGCTCAGTAAATATTTGTCAAATGAGTGAATGGAAGTTCCTCCACTAATACTCATATTCTAATCTTTGTTTAGCATCACATTTTTTGTTTTTAATATAGTATGTGTTGTCTTCTGTATTAGTCTGTTCTCATGCTGCTAATAAAGATATACCTGAAACTGGTAATTTATAAAGGAAAGAGGTTTAATTGACTCACAGTTCCACATAGCTGGGGAGGCCTCACAATCATGGCGGAAGGCAAAGGATGAGCAAAGTCATGTCTTGCATGGTGTCAGGTAAGAGAGCGTGTGCAGGGGAACTCCCCATTATAAAATCAGATCTCATGAGATTATTCACTGTCACAAGAACAGCATGGGAAAGACCTGCCTCCATGATTCAGTTACCTCCCACTGGGTCTCTCCCATGACACGTGGGAATTATGGGAGCTACAATTCAAGATGAGATTTGGGTGGGGACACAGCCAAACCATATCATCTTCCCACAGGTGTTTATTTGCCCTTATGTTGTTATTTTATAATGGAAATTTTGTCATTAAACTGAACCAGACACTCATTTTTCTTTCTGTTCACCTACTTACTGAAGAGTAGAGCACAGAGATACAATTTTCATCATGAAACTTCCTGGGAGTAGTTTCTCCTCAGGTATAGCTGTTTTTAATTTACTTCCGCTGTTTCTATAAGTATTTAAATTTCTGTAGTCCTTTTCAAAAGGGATGCCTTACACATGGAATATTTCCATGGGATTACTGTCCCAAGAACCTCATAGCAATGGCCTCTGAGGAGAGCATTTGGGGATTGGAGATACCATAAGATGGTACTGTTTGAATTTTTCAACCATATGCTTGATTACTTTTTTAGCCATATGCTTTATTAATTTTACAAACATTTTTTAAGTGGGTGGGGAAGTCCTATGATTCAGTAGATACTAGCTTAAGTGAAGAATAAGATTTGTATTGGGAATATTGCAAAGTACAGTTAATACAGCAAAATACCCACATTTGTAAAGAGACTCTTGTGTTTGAGGCATCATGTTGAGTGCTTTACCTACATTCTCATTTAATTTTTTCAATAATCATATGAAGGCCAGGCGCAGTGGCTCACACCTGTGATCCCAGCACTTTGGGAGGCCGAGGCGGGAGAATTACTTGAAGTCAAGAGTTCAAGACCAGCCTGGCCAACGTGGTGAAACCCCATCTCTGCTGAAAATACAAAAATTAGCCAGGTGTGTTAGTGGGTGCCTGTAATCCCAGCTACTCAGGAGGCTGAGGTTCAATCGCTTGAAGAGGTTGCAGTGAGCTGAGATCGTGCCACTGCACTCCAGCCTGGGTGACAGAGCGAGACTCCATCTCAAAAAAAAAAAAATCATATGAGATTTAAGCCTCACTTTCTTTTGTCTTGGCTGCCACAAATTCATGCAAGAGCTTTGGTATTTGGTCAAAGCCAGGCTCTGTTTCTTAAGCCTCTTGGGTTTCCAAGTCATGCAACTGTAGGTAAGACTTGAGTATAGCCAAAGACTTGAAGACCAGAGAGAAGTGGCAGTTGTTAAAATTATGTTGCCTGGGAAATGCTCTTGTGGCCTTAAATTCACAGTTTCTTTTCAGTCTACCAGATATTAGATAGCAATGGACAAGAAGGATGTGGAAAAAAGATAAGTCAAATGAAAGACACCTGGCCGTGAAGATTTAGAGGCTTTAGGTAGCCAAAGGGGGTCTGTGGATATGCTTTAAAATGACAAATTCCTATAGCCTAAGTTTCATAGTGCTTTTGATGACTGGCAGAGGTTGATTTCTATGATTTTTATTAATTGAATTCATCATATAATTTATTTCAAACGTATTTTGAATTATACCACTACCACAGTCGTTTATAGAATATTAACATACATTCTAAGGATATATCTGACTATATTATGAAAGATGTCATGGTCTTCATCACTCTGAGGTAGAGCAATTTATTTCAGTCAGTCAGTCTCTCTTTCACTTTCTCCCAAAAGAAGGTAATGTTTAGGAGAATTCCTTTAGGTACAGAACAGATTATTCTTTACTCCCTGACTTTTGCATGAAGGGTGTATTACTGATTTCTGTGTAGTAGTCCAGACACTGGCATGTGCCTTCCATGCTGACTTTGTCAGTCTTGAGGTCAGTCATAACTCCATCATTTATTAACTATGTCATCTGGGACAAATGATTTAGTGTCTGTGAGCATCTGTTTCTTTATCTCTACAGTATGTTTAATTACACTGAATTCACGTTGTTGTAACAAAGGACTGGATAAGGTAGTAGGTGCAGAGTGCCTGGCACGAACTCAGTGCTCTTTGAAGATCTGTTCTGTCTTAAAAATCTATGTCCTTCTCCTCTCTTCATTCCCAAGTGTTTTTGTTTGACCATTTTAACTCTAACGCAGTCTCTGGAGAAGAGTGAGGCATTTGTTTAGCCTCTACCCCAGTCTGGTGAACATCTGATGAACACATACTCATCCTTCAAGACGCAGTTCAAGTTTGCCCTCACCAGCTAAACCTGTTCTTTCTATAGGCAGTGTGAGCTGCCCCTTCTTCTTGCTTCAAAACATTTTTCCCCTCTGCCTAACATGTGGTGAGTGCTCACTAAGCATTTGCTGGGCAAATGAGTTTCTGAACTTGGGGGAGGGGTATGGTGTTTACAAAGCTTCTTATGGAGCATTGCAGTCTCGTGAGTTCAGTTTCATGCTTTAGAAGTTAGTAAAAACAGCCCAGAGAGCTAAGAGAGCTAAGAAGATGGTTTTCACTTGCTACCTTTTGGTTCCAAGGGCAAAGCACTTTCAGTATTTAGACTAATTACACTTGCAGAATAGTTATCTATTCTGTAATAATAATAATGACAAATATTTTGTTAGTGCTTAATGTGAGCCAGGCCCTGTGCAGATCATTTTACCTACATTATCTCATTTGGTCCTCATATCAGCTTTCTGAAGTAGGTACTGTTATTGTACCCATTATATATAAAAGGAAATTGAGACTCGAGTAAAATGACTTGCCAAAAACTACACAGCTAGCATGTAATTTCATAAAACCTAGATTTGAATGAAATCTAATTCCGGAGCTGGCTTTTTTTGGTTACTGTATTACATTGTCGCTCTTCTGTGTCACAGTGATGAGGGAATTGTGTTGGTGGGTGAACTAAACGCAACTATAAAGGTGACTACTTCTTGAAGATTTCTCCCATAGTCACTGTGTTTGTAAAGAACCCCTGACACTTACTAGCTTATATCTTGCACTGCTAACTCTTCACTGTGATTTCTAGTGAGTGGCAGTTATAAAATGTGTATTCAGTTGTTGTTGTTGTTTTTTTGGGGATGGAGTTTTGCTCTTGTTGCCCAGGCTGGAGCGCAATGGCGCTATCTTGGCTCACCGCAACCTCCACCTCCCAGGTTCAAGAGATTCTCCTGCCTCCGCCTTCCAAGTAGCTGGAATTAACAGGCATGCACCACCATGCCTGGCTAATTTTGTATTTTTAGTAGAGACAGGGTTTCTCCATGTTGGTCAGGCTAGTCTCGAACTCCTGACCTCAGGTGATCCACCCACCTCAGCCTCCTAAAGTGCTGAGATTACAGGCATGGGCCACTGCGCCCAGCCATGTATTCAGTTTTAATTTTGCCACACTAATATATATGTGGGGGAATAATTACAAGTTCAAAGTGCAGTATAGTAAGAAGTAACCAAGTTTCTATTAAATATTGCTCATAAGTAAGTCATTAAATTCAACTCCTGATAAATATGTGATTACTTAACATTAGGCTCCCAGGGCACCCCCAGCGCGCATGCGCACACACAACCACGCTCATAGAGGTAGGTGCATGTATAGCGTATGTTGCTAGAGATAGTTGGAGTTACAGTTTCAGAGAAGAGGGTTTTTTGTGTGTGTGTGCTGCATTTTGGTGGGTGGGGTCAGGGGTATGCTTGATACTGTGATTTGTTTTATTTTATCCAAAAAGAATAGATGCCTTATTTACAAAATATAGAAAAATCAAGTTTTAATTTGAAGGGATTAGGAAATACTCATATTCTGTTTCAGAAAGTAAAATCTCCCAATATACGTCCCATTTATTCTAAGAAATTTAAAATACAATCAGGCAATCCCTTGCCGCCTTTTCTTCCTTCCTCCTTGCCAAAATGGACATATGTACTTTATGACATTTAATATCTATCAGAGTCTTCTGAGTATATGAATCATGTTGAATTGGAGTCAGCAACCCCTTAAGGACACTAAATGTCTGCTTTGTCTTAGCCTGGTATTTTACTAATAAAATGTGTGGAGTTGAATTTAATCCACTATATATAATTGGTGGTATTCCTGTTCAGACATGCCTGTACATGGCTTTGTAGAATAAAAAACACCTGATTCTGCGATTGTTATTGTTTAGGACCAACTTTCAGGAAACATCTTGGCCATGGGCAAAACTATACAGTTGAATCAGGGACATAAAGTTGGAAGGAATAAGTCGGAGAAATTTGTCTTCAGGGTGTGCCTCCCTAACATACACATATACACACAGACACACATACAGGTGTCCCAGTTGTAAAGGTAGAGAAGTTTTACGGACTCATAAGGTATGAAGTGTTTGGTTCTGTTCTGGAGATTAGGGAGGATTCTGGAAAAGGACCTTGTAGCTGAGATCATAGGAAACAGCAGAGCAAAGCAAAATGGTATCTGGTAGTGTAATGAAGTAGTATAGAGATAAATGTGTATGGATGTAATAGGGAAAAGAGGTGGGGAAAGTGTCTTTATTTTCATGTCTGGTTCATTAAAGGCAGTTCTACTGAAGACCTGGTGGTTGATGAGGGATCTTATTTTGCTCTGGGTACCATGTACTACAGGACCTGTTTCATCTCTGCTTCCCAAGCCTCGGGCTGGGCCTCAGGGATTCTCTCCAGTGCATGCCTTAGGCTACAGCTATGGGGCAGCTGTGGTTAGGGAAGGGCCCTATTTAGAATAGTTGGTCAAAAAGCACATCACTTCTGTCCCTTTCTTGCAGAACTGGTTGCTGCTCTGGAATGAAAGTTTGATTGGTCTGTTAGCCATGCCCATCTGGACTTGGGAAAGCCAAGAGAAAGAATCTTCTGTTCCCTCATCTGCTGTTGCTTTTTAACCTGTGGCCTTAGAAAATGGCATTATACTGAACAGACCTTAGACAACGCTGGAACTGGCGCTGGATAAACTCATGAGTCCATGCTGTGCTACATACGGACCGTATTACTACAGGCTTACTACCTACATCTCTTAGCCACAAAGGACCTGGAATTGGTCTTGCTTGAGAGTCTACATCTATAACAATAGCTAGTTTGTTCCCTCCCTTCTTTTCCTTTCTTAGATGATCCTTTCTCCTTCATTTTGCCCCTAGTCTTTCACATTTGAGACAACCAGTATTGCTTTTATTCTTTCATACTTATTTGTTCCTCATTCATCATCATCTTCTCATTGAAGTCTTATGAATTTTAAGTTGAATTTGATTATAACACAAAATCACCCATTTCTGCTTTATGTTTGTTGATCATATAACTTTAATGCCTATTCAACACTTCAAAAAGAGAGAATAGTAATGTAGTTATGATATTGCTGTTAGTGGGTTTTGACATTGAGTAACAGATGACGTGTCTAATGAATAGTGTGGCTGCTTAGATTGCATAATTATAGGTTTGTTTGACTTTAGGACAATCATATGCAGGCCAACTTCACCCATTTAGAGACTTTTTGTATTATATAAGTATTAGAGCATTTCACTCTAAAAAAAAAAAAAAAAAAAAAAAAAGCCCTTCTTCAGTGATAATCATTCTTTGTTTTTCCAGGGTTTGCCACTCTATAGGAAAAAGCAAAATGAAATAGAAACCATCTTTACAGGATGGGTTTAATTCAGTAGCCCTTCTTGGTTGGAATAACACTTCAGTCCACAGTGATTTGGCATTGTGCTTGTGACTGGAGTCATTGGGTAAAGGCATGCAAGTTTATAGGACGACAACCCTGGCACTGGCATACTTATAGAAACAGCTAGAATTTTATTATGTAAACCAGGAATTATCTGTGCCCTTTGGACTTGATTTTGTGGGGTGGCAGTGGAGGGGGATAACTAGTTATTGTACTAACTTCTTGCAACAGTTTCTTAATTGGCGTATCAGGTGACAGGTCTCACAGAGTCACCAAGGCCCCACTGTGATACTTCTCCATGTATTTACTGGCTAGTAAATGAATGTTCAAATATATCACTTAGGTTCATTTGATTAACGAAAGCAAGGGCTGGCTGTAATTAATAAATGCTCACAGAATGGCTCAGTGAAGAAATTTGAATATTCCTAGCCTCCTAGACTCCGCTTGGCAGGGCTGGGAGTGGGGGGAGTCAAATATGTGGCTAATAAAAGTGATTTTTAACTTTGAGCTCTATTCAGAAGTAACTCTGCAACGTGAAACCTTCCAGTACTCTCCCTTCCCCTTGAACATTTCTCTCCTGCTGCTCTTCATTTGCTGCCTGGTAGTCAGTCTGGAGCTGCTTTCATCTCTCTTGCTGCCAGTGCTCTTGGCCTAGTACAAGCTTGACCTCTTAGCAGCTGGAGTTGACTTAGTTATTCTCCTAACATTCTCTGAGTGACTTGGTTGCTCTTACAGCACTTCAGATTAGCTTTGCTGATGTGAAAGGTCACTTTTCACCAATGTTAAAGCTTATTAATCTTCAAAAAGGGGAAAAATCATTTTCTTTTTGTTATCAGATTCCTTAAGGAATTTGGAAAGAGCTTTCCAGAACCATGTCTGATAGCCTCTGAGTGGCATTGCCTAGTGGCTTCCTTGGAAGTGTTGTTTTATGCTAACAGATCGCCAAGGGAGCTGAGCTGAGGCTCTGGGTCTTTGGCTTTCTCCTACTTGAAGGTTTGTTCCCTGGATATTCATGGAGGAGTTGGAGGTGCTTGTCCTTCTCCTTGTGTTTAAATACCTTTTTGTACAGGTAGGCAAGTGTACAGACTTGGCAGTTAGAAAGCCAGAGTGGGAGGCCTGGCGCTGCTGCTAACTATCTCTGTGGCCTTGAGCAAGTTGCTTCAGTTTTCTCATTTGTAAAGTGGAAATAGAACTACCTAACTCTTATGTTGCCCTGAGATTTGATGTAAGTATGAAGTGCTGGCACATAATAGTGTTCCCTAATTGTTAGTTACAGCTGTTATATATACATATGTAATCATTGTCATTACTTTCCGTGTTTTATCATCTGCACTAAACTTCCCTAATGCCAGACTTGCAGAAGTGTTGTACAGCAATGCTTTTCTCTCTGGAGTCGTCATTCTGTGAATTTGAACATCATTGTGTGATTTCTACCCACCACCCCAGTGCTGGTGCCATCTCTTTTCCTATGGAAAAGTCACAATGAAAATATAAAATAGGCAAGTGAAGTTGTATCACATGTCATCTTTTACTTTTTAATTCAGTTGAATCTCTTTGATAGGACAATTTATATTTTGGTGAAAGTTTAATTTTCAGATTTATGAAATATAGTGGCCTTAGAAGAATATTGAAGAGTTGCTATAATTCTTTGTTGGATTCTAAGAACACTAAGGCATCTTTCTTGTCCTCAAATGGATTAAAATCTCTGGTGAAAGGAAACAAATGCAGATAAGAAAGGCAAGATTGATCATGGTCCCAAGATACCAAGAGTATAGGTGTTAAGGCAAATTAGGTGAAGGAGGAAATCCTTCTAGGTGGGGCCTGAGCTCAGCCCTTGATGGATGTGTAGGATTTAATTTGATATATATTCTCAAAAAGGGCTTTCAGTGAAAGAGTGGGAGAGTTTTGATGGTGGGAAGATATACTGTGGAATCAAGTAGCAGGGAGCCTCTGCCTGATCAGTGCCTCCACAACCACCCCAACCCTCAGCAACTTTTTAGTTAGTAACTAACTCTGTGTTTCTGCATTTATCCCTTGTTTCCTCCTCCAAAAGTCAAGAGGTTATTACTGCAGTCGGGAAATAAAGGTTAACAAGAAGAACAAAAAAGAATTACAAAAATCATCTTAAAATTGCTGTGGCAGGTTGCTACTTGACATGGACGTTCTCATGACCTGTCTTCAGGATGCTCTTGTGGGAGCCTCTTCTAGTTCTCCTCGTAGGACTCTGGTCTCTCAGCCTCCTGCTACAGCTGAAAGACCCTCTGACTACACTTATCTGACTGGGCGCTGCTTCCAGGTGTGCTGTGATCCTCAGTTCTTTTTAGAGTTACCTTCCTGATCTCTTCTGGTGTTCCCCGTTCCCTTTGTTGCTTGGGCTGCACCAGTCTTTACTAGTGTTCTTTAGCAGCTTGTCCCAACATTCTTGGGCCCTGGAGCCTGAGCTGAGGCTGCCTGTAAGCCAGTTAGACTCCTAAGATTCTTTCCTTAAGCTTCATGCCATCAAAACTGACCCAAGCCTTGCCCATTTCCTCCTTTGCAGGAAGGTCTCTTTGGCTTTGAACCAGGTTACTATCTGTCTCAGGTCTTACTAGCATATATGGGACCCTGTTAATGAGAACTATCACCTCATTTATTTCATTTTGCAGCTTTTCTATAGCATTTTGAATATCTTAGGTATATTCTGAATGCTTTTGAAAATTAACTTGTTTAATCCCAGAGGGAGATTGCTAACATTATATCTATTTCCACTGATTTAAGCCCCTTACAGACTTTCATTTCTTATGCTTCAGACTTTTGCTCCCAACAGATACTTTAGTGAGTGTCTGTTTTGTCTGGGGTGCCTCTAATAATCAGAATTTTGGAAAAGCAGTTTATCCTGTTAGTCTTTGTTCAGGTTACCAGCTTTACCCACTTTTTTGACCAGTTCAGTATCCGAATCTAATACTCATAAAATATACTGATCCATTAAGGAAAACAAAATGAAACAATACTTTCTTTTAACTAGATAAGGCTGGTGTGAAACCAGTAGTCTATTTTTCATTATTTTAAATGGAAAAAATATAGGTTAACTAAAACCCCTAATCAATGTACTGAAATGTAACTAAGTACAGTAAAATGCCTAAATACATTACAAAACATCCATTACATTAAGTTGTAAATTGTTTAAAATTCACTTCTTTATCATGAAACAATATGACTTTTAACAAACAGTTGCTGTATATATGGCAACATATTTATGTTGCTACCAAGCAGTATGTCCATTTTGTTGACATTCAGAAATTTTCAGAACAACAAACTGTGACTCTAATAGTCTAACAGTTTTATTTGGAGTATGACCTGAGCCTTTTCTCATGCACCATTTTGTTAAACATATATTTAATTTGCGAAATGTAAATACAAATTTTTCTTTATGTAAACATTACACCCTCCCCCACCCCCAAACTTACATTGAGATATATGTATATTCTGTGCTGCCTGGATAGTAAAAGCTGAAGGGTCTTCTACCAGAAGCATGTTAACCCAGGAGACAGTCTATGAAATATGCTTATAAGTAACTATTGTAAAATTAAAGCATATGTTTTAAAAGCCAAATGTGGATGGACTTTACATTATTTCATGACTTTGGAATGATCTGTGGTATTATTCTTCAGAGTAGAAAAGAAAAACGACATTTGTCTGCACTAAGGTATTTGAATGGAGAGTCTTTGAATGGAGAGTCTTTGAGTAGGTTCATTCCCAAATGTGATTAAAGAAAGCTTTATTTTCTTTTCATTTAGTTATCTTAAATTCAAAGTTTTTAGTTGAAATTTTTAGGATCCTTTGTTAACTATCTTTTCCTAATCTATTAAATTACGTTTAGAGCTTGAAGAAACAATTTAAAAGCACTTTTAATAATATTACCTTGCTTTTCTAATTTGCTAGTCCCTTTTTATAGACTCCTGTTCCCTGAGGATATTATAATTTTTTAAACATAGTAAACATAGTTGTTTCTTATTCTGACTAATATAAATAGTTACAATAACTGAAATATTTGTGGATCTGTTTCTGCTGACTGTTATTCTTAGTGGCTTGTTTTCTTGTGTATTATAGGTATGTAAGGTTTTTCTGTTTGTTTTTATATTTATTTTTGTTTCAGCCTTTTCTCCTGTGATCTGCTCATTCTTAAAAATTATATGTAGGGATTATTTGACACCTAGATTAAGAGTGTCTTCTCCAGATGATAGTTATATTTGCTTCTGCCAGACACCTGTGAGTACTATCTGCCAGAGACCACCTCCCACCAACGTCAGAGACTGGGGTCTCTGGATCACTCTGGTTAGGGGAACCCAGCCTGCTGCAAATCCAGGAGGACTGCCTTATGGCCAGTTTTTCTGAAACAAGTTTGTTTTCTCTTCCCTTTTCCCTGTTCTGCTTCATGGCCAAGGCTAACCTCCCTTTGGTCCCAGGGAGCAGTGAGAGATTACTTTTGGTTCATCTTTATACAAAGAGTTGAGATCTCAGCTTACTGTGGGATAGTATGTGACTTTGGCATTCTGTTGCCCCACTTCTCATTTTTGTTTTATTCTAGATTTTGCCCTGGTTATTTCTTACTACCTTGTGACTCTTTTTTTTAAGATTTTTTTTTTTCCTGCTGTATCTGATATCTTTGGTTGTTTTCTTTTTTCTTTCTTTCTTTCTTTTCTTTTTTTTCTTTTTGAGACAGAGTCTCACTCTGTTGCCCAGGCTGGAGTGCAGTGGCATGATCTCAGCTCACTGCAACTTCCATCTCCTGGGTTCAAGCAATTTCCAGCTAATTTCTGTATTTTAATAGAGGTGAGGTTTCACCATGTTGACCAGGCTGGTCTTGAACTCCTGACGTCAAGTGATCTGCCTGCCTCGGTCTCCCAAAGTACTAGGATTACAAGCGTGAGCCACCGTGCCCGGCTGCTGTCTTTGGTTGTTTTCATTAGGAAGATTGGTCCAAGTAATCTAGCTCAGCGTTATTAAAAGTGAGAATCTTCCCTATTTGACCTTTAACAATCCTTCACAGTTTATGCAGCAGATATAAGACTGAGCTGCTTAATGGATGAGGGAACTGAGGCTGCGAGAGGTATAGTTGGTTGGTTGATTTAAGATCATATAAGTAAGGGCACAGCCTAGAACTCCTGAATACAAGTCTTTTCTTCTTTCCAGCCTACCACTGCCTTTGAGCTGTCTTCTACTGAGTGTATTCTTAGAATTTTGAATGAAGCACCGTATGGTGAGGAGGTTTTTTAAAAGATGTAATAACTGCACAAAATTATTTAGACCATTGACTGATGTAGATTATATTGATGCAACATTTTCCAGATATGGCATTTGAAGTGGAAAATAATAATTGCAATTTTTTTTTCTTTCAGCTGAAGTGAGTAGTGAATATAGTATGGACAAGGCAATGGTTGAATTTGCTACAATGGATCGGCAACTAAACCATTATGTAAAGGCTGTTCAATCTACAATAAATCATGTAAGTTTATGCTACTCCCTGGTTATATATTTGGTTACAACTCACTGACCAAGAGGTAGAAACACAAAATCAAAATTTTTCTCTAACCTTTAATGTTTCCTTATCCTTAGTGTAGCAGCTATTAAATTCCTCTAAATTTGGACGTCTCATAAAATTGGAATCCTAAGTATTTTCCTGGCTAGGCCACTTAGGTTGATTAGCATATTAAATCTATTTTAGATTGCTTGCGATTTTTTGTCTCAAAATTTTAGTGTAAGCCTCCTTTGAATGTGATGCAACTTGTTTTTATTGTTCTATTTGCTTAAACATACAATTGAGACCAGGTTTAGTTACTCATTCTCTAACTTTAATATGCATCTGTTGCCAAATTCTTAGAATCAGATAATATGGAAGAATTTTAGAGCAAGTTTAAAAATAAAGAAGATCGGTATTTTGGTTTTTCCAGAAGCCAAACTTATCTTTGTTGACTCCAGCTGTCACAGGAACAACACATAAGGCAGTTAAGGTGGGAACATAGCAACATCCTTTTCAGTAGTACTGTGTTGAGTAAGAAATGAGCAATACGATTGCAGTAATGTTTCTGAGAAGTCCTTTGTCCTCTGAGCAGTGGAAACTCCCTGTTGAACTGATTGTGTATACCTGTGTAATAGGGTGTCTTGTATTTCTGGTTTCATTATTTGCCTTTTCTTACTTACAGCTGTGGGAAAATTCCAAAAATCAATTATTTTACAAAATGGGTGACTACTCAGTAGAGGATATATTTTTAAATAATGTTTAATACCTAAGCCAATGAAATGAGCATTATATAGTTATTATAAGCTTTTTTTAATGGTTAGTATTTAACTATAGTATTTGACTAACTTTAAGAATATCACCTATATCCAAATAATAAACTCATTCAGCTTGTAAAATTTTGATGTTTCTGGCTATTGTGACTGTTAATCCTGGTCTTATGAATATTTCTTCCATAGGAAAATATGACAGTGCCGTCATGTTGACATCATATTTGAAACTGGACAGCACTTAGACTAGAGGCTTTCCATTTCAGCTGAACCCTAGAACCAGCCAGTTTCTGAACTCTCAGAGATTCTGATTTCATTAGTCTGGAGCAGGACTGGGACACCAGTATTTTTTAGAAACTCATTCTAATGTGCATCCAAGGGTGAAAACCACTGACTTAAAAGAACAAGGCTGACTTTATAGAAGAAAGTCAAGTGTTTACTCCCAAAGATTAGAGTTAGGCTTGTTGTATGGGTCAATCTTGCTTTGACCCTTACGTTCTGTGGCACTTACTTGATAAGGCTTTCTATCTTTAACTTTCATACTGTGCAAATGCAATAGCACAGTGTATATTACAGATAAGAAAACAAGATTTTTGGAGTCAAAGAACTTTATGTTGATTTTTTTTCCCTATTAAACTCTAGGATTTGCAGATACTTACAGTATTTTTACATCAAGAATTGAACTCTTGGTTGGGCCTGGTAGCTCACACCTATAATCTCAGCACTTGGGGAGGCCAAGGCTGGCGGATCAACTGAGGTCAGGAGTTTGAGACCAGTCTGGCCAACATAGTGAAACCCCATCTCTACTAAAATACAAAAATAAGCCAGGTGTAGTGGCATGCATCTGTAATCCAAGCTACTCAGGAGGCTGAAGCAGGAGAACCACTTGGACCCGAGAGGTGGAGGTTGCAGTGAGCCGAGATCACGCCAGTGCATTCCAGCCTGGGCAACAGAGCGAGACTCTATTAAAAAGAAAAAAAAAGAAAAAAAAGAACTTTTCCTCCTTCAGAACATCAAGTCACTCATTTAAAAAAAAAAGTTTAAAACTTCTCACTCTTTCTCCCATTCAGTAGTTAACGACATTTCTTTCATCTTGAGGTTTCATCTCATTATCCTCAAATAGGGAAGATAGATTTTATCTCACTTTTCAGCCCTAACCTCACACTAGAATAGACTGGAACAACTTGGATTTAGTGATTCCGATGCTTATCAGGAAGGTCCCTGTTCTTTTATAGGAGGAAAAAACATATTTATTTTTCTTTTATGATACAAAGAAAGGTATGCTCTCTATGCAAGCTGGATACCAGACCAAGAATAATAAATATAATTTCATAAGGTTTCTAAGACTTGACATTATATGGGGATATAATGGGGATATGATCATGTTTAGGGAAATGTTTTACATCACTTGATGTACTTGAAGCTAAGGGTACTGCTATCTTATTGCTTGTTTTGGTGAGGGATAAGAATGAGCAGCAGCTTGGGAGGGGCCAGGATAATATACTTGTTTAGAAACAGCAGTGGTCTAGGGATCTGAAGCTTTTCCAGTCCTGGTTCTTCTACTTTCTGAGTTACGATCCCTGGTCAAGAAACCTAACCTCTTGAAACCTCATGTTCTTTGTAAAATTCCTGGCCTGTGTATTTCACAGAACGATTATGTGAATCAGATTAGATAATGTATATCAAAATGCTTTGGCATTCATCAAATTTGATGGGGCTGTAAGATAATATATTATTGCAAACTCAAATTTCCAAATAGAACTCATTAGAGAGATGGAACAAAATCTTCTAAAAATCTAGTATTTTGTTTTGCTCACTTTATTTCAGGGTATTTTTTTGGCTTTAACCTGTCCTATTCTGGAATTCAAGAGTCATATAGGATTAAGTATAAGCTACTTAACTTATTGCACAAGGTAGTCATGGCCTCTAAAATGAATGAGTTGTTTTAAGTAAGATTATTTTTTTACAAGGCAAATAATGGGAACCCATACAAGTCCCAGTTAACCCACTGCTCTGTCATAGACTTTTGCAAACTGTGATACTTCCATTACTATAATATTTGCCTAGATTTGGATCTACCCTGTGGTCTTTCTGTTTATGAATTTTTATATAGTCATAGAAAGTTGATATAAAAACTTTTTTAATCATTAAAGAGCATTTGAGTTTATTATTTAAATAGACATCTCTCTTCCACTCTCATCTTCTTAGAATTCTAAAGATTATGCTCCTTTTGAAAAGTTGTGGAAGTTTACTTTGGAACCTCAAAGGTATGGGTCATCTTACCAACAATCCCTGGGAAGTCCCTTTGGCAATTAGCAGAAGTTCTCGTGTTGCCTTCCATTGTCTCTCAAGAAAATAGGGCTACTATAGTCCACAGTGCCCAAAGATTTTGTTTGGAATTGGCATCTGTTTTAGTGCTCTGAAACTTTAAAAAAAAACAAGGACTTCATTCCAGCTAGTTTGTTGACAGAATATTATGTGGTGAACACTAAAAAAATTCTCAAATAGTCTCTAAGTCATTTATAAAGACTTTCAGGTTAAATGGGTTTTATACCTGTCACAACTCTTTAAAAACTTCGTTTAGATCCTCGGAGAGTTCTATATGAACTTTTTTGATATTTTCAGTCATAAGACCAACATGTCATATCAGTGTTTTTAGAGTTATAAGACAGTACACAGATACATACTTTTTTTTAATCACTATTACTGCCACGGAAAAAACTGTTTTCTCAGTTTCATATTGAGAACAGAATGATGTTCTGAACACTAGACTTCTGTTGACCTAATGTTTCCTCCCTTGCTTTCTACGCTTTTATTGAGTACATTGAAGAGACACTATTGGCTGACTTTTTGTTTTTCAGTTTTCATAAATAAATGAATAAATTTATGAACATTTGAATAAATATTCAAATAAATGCTTGAATAAATATTTACTGAACAGCCATGTGCAGGCACTTCTAGTTGCAAGAAATAGGAAGTCAATCAACAAAGTCCAGATGACCTTCACCTCAGGATACGCGAAGTCCAGAACAGAAGACAAATATTTTACAAATGTTATTTAATGACTGTTGTGGTGTGTGCTACAAATTAAAAATAAAGCATTCAGGGAGAGTTAATAACCCAAGGGCAATAATGTCTTCAAGGCAGGGAAAAATTGGGAGACTCCTTCTGGAGGAAATGATATTTAAGATTCAAGGCAAGTGAGTCTCAACATGGGAAATATGATATATTCTATGTGACTTTTGCATGAAATGGAAGGATCTTATTTCTGATTGTCTTGATGTCAGCTTCAGAGTGCCTTAATCAATCCAAAGACTTATTGTGAAAATGAGACCAGAGAAGGCCTACCTTTATATATAGAAAGTTAATGTTAATAGAATAGTTGAGTAACCTATCTAAGGTTGGTCAGTGATTCATTTATTAATAGATTTTTGAGTGCCTACTATGTGCCAGGAGCTATGCTTAGTAATGCAAGTCATGGCAGTAGTTGATTTAAGAATTATTTTATTATCAGTATCCTACTTCTTAAACAGGGGTTATCTCTCTTGAAATGAGACTTTGTATTGAGTATTGAATAAACCCAGTGATAGTACTGTGTGTTTCTGATTATATGTTTATGATTGTTTTAAACTAAACCTATAGTCCCAAACTGTGGGCTTCAAATTGCTCAGGGTAGGTTTGGACAGTGAACACCAGTTTATTTCAGGGAATCTTCACATCCATTTTTAGGTATGTGCTTTTTCAAATAAGAGGTGACAAATCCAACCACTATCATGCGGGTAGTCCTTGCAATGTTTTTCTAACCTTAATTCTCACAGGGAAAATGATGGGAATGTAGCTAAATGAGAATGGCCCAACAAGTTCAGAGATTAGTGTCATATATATTTAGCAATTGATGATAAAATATACATCCTCTCAGCTAGGTGTGGTGGTGCATGCCTGTAGTTCCAGCTACTGAAGGGAACTGAAGTGGGAGGCTGAAGTGAGAGGATCGCTTGAGCCCAGGAGTTCAAGATCAGCCTGGACAACATAGTAAGACTCCATCTCTTTAAAAAAAAAAAAAAAGTTTTTGGTGATCAATATAGTCTCAGAGTTTAGCAAAAGTAACTAAAGCTTGAGAGTCACATTATACTTCAGCATTTATTATTTTTATTATGATCCTTAATTGTATAGGTTTACTTTAAGACATTTTATCTCTTAAAATAATTTTCAAAAAGATAAAAAAAAGAATTTCAAATTTTACCTGGTTATTGTTCTTTTGGTATGTGCTGCTTCTGGATGTTAATTTATTGAAAAATCCAAGTATGTCTTCACTTTCCTCTAATACCCTCTTTTATGCTACTTGCGTCTTATCAATTGTATAAGATTTTAAAGCATTTATATTGGATTACAGCCACGTATTTTTTTTTTATTATTTTTTAAGTCGGTATTTTATAACAATTCCTACTAGAAGCCTGGTGAGGGAGAATATTTTTCTTTTTAACTGGAGCAAGTAGGTGCTAGGTTGGTCCATTTGTATGGTTTTTTATAAATCGGTTCATGGATATGCCCTATGTAGTGTGGTTTTTCACTTGATATGCTAACCTGAACATTTTATATGCCTTTTAAAACTAATGTGTTGAGAATTAGAAGAGAAGAAATGTACTTGATGTATGCTGTTGAAACCAAAGCAATCTTAGATACAATAAAGGAACAATGTGGGTCAAAGGTATAGTTTATCTCAGCTCTGTCATTATGCAACAGTTTTGACTATTTTTGACATAGCACTTCCCTGTGCCTCCTTGCTGTTCACCCTTCATCACCTGATAAGTTTTACCTTTTTCTCACTGTGCAGTTACCTTAGTATCCACTACTTTAACATGAAATCCTATAGAGTATCTTGCAAGTTGGAAGTTACCATTTTAGTTAAACCAAATTTGGGAAGAATTTCTCCCTTAGAAAGCTAATAATTTATTTTCTAGTACCTGAAAGCAGTTCTAGGCCACAGGATGTCACCTATTATATATGACCACTTACTGACTGAATATAAGAATACACCCCACTCTATTAAGCATTGTGAATCATTTACAAAAGAAGAGGGAGGGGGAATTTGTTCGGTGGCTATAAAATTTGAGGACAGAAGATTCCTGAGCATGAGATAAATTACTGTTGTCAGCAGAGTAGCAAGAAGGTAGGAGGTGACAGGGGAGTGAAATTAGTGAAAAGCTCTTCGAGCCAGAGGGGAAAGTACTGGGAAACTCACCTCTTCTCTACTCCCTGCATCTGGCATTCTACAGTGATAGACAACTCTTAACATGTTTCTTATCAAAAGTTTTCAAGTGAGTTATATATGAGCCTTTTCATCTATAGGAACATTGCTCAGGTGTGGAAATTAACCAGAGAAAGAAAGTTGACTTTAGGTGTTCGCTTTTCAGACACTTGGAATGTGTCTATTTCTGTGATTACTGGTAATTAACTTCTGTTTCAGTGGTTTAGAACTCCCTGTACAGTTATTCTCAAATTAAGGTTGTGTTCGGTAACATTTTGCCTAATAAACAGAGATAGAGACAATTACTTCCGAATGTAGTATTCCACTAATTGAATTACCTCTAAGAAATAATCTAGATATAAAATTTCTTAGGTTTCAAAGTAACATAACTGCTAACAGGTGAAAATGTGTTATATTGAGACTGATTTTCACGGTTACTTTATAGAAATCCATCGTAGTGTTTTGGAGTTATTAAATGTTGGGTTTTAATCAGAATTATAAAGCAATTACACTTTACTGGGCCTTAATGTGCCTCTAGTGCAGCATTTTCAAGAGTTTGCTCCATAATACTAATTAATCAGGATGTGAATAAGTATAATAGGAGAATAGGATTTTGTGGTCAAATAAGTTTGGGGAATGCTTGATTAAAAGAATTTCCTTAAAGACTCCAAAGCCTTTAATGTGCTTTTATGCAACGTGATTCTCCAAAGGAAGAGGATATTCAGAAATTTTGTAAACTTAGTTAACTAGAAAATCTTTCTGGAGGAGGGACTGATACTCTTCAGAATCCACTTTGGGAAGTGCTGTTGTAGTTTCAACCCCCTAATTTTACAAAGGAGGCTATGAGATAGGTCCAGCACTCCGTGGCAGAGTTTTTGTGGCATCCAGAAAACTGGGAAGTATGTCAAACTCCCTTTGGAAATGAGCCTTAAAGATGTTTCCATGCTGAAGGTCAGGAAAAGGCCAGGCCCTTTCACCATTTCATTACTCCAACAGTGAGGAAGGGACAGTTTTTAAAAACATGCAGTGATTGCTTAGTCTGTGTTTGAAGCAAAGACCCCTCTGTGCAGTGATGATACGAGAGAGAGGAGAGAAGGAAATGTTTGAGAGGAAAAGAAGAGAGGGGCTTACAGAAGAGGCAGGAGACACACAGGAGCAGCAGAATGGGCAGGGAAGACATATGGATCTTTGAAGGGCCAGGCTCACCACAGCATTCCAGGTAGGCACTGAGGCGCCCAGTGTGATTATTAAACACCTTAGCCTCAGTGGCACCAGGTCATTCTAGCAGCTAATTCTTTGAATTACCCAAATGAGGTGAATGTTCCTTAACACAGCAAACTCCTGATTATTTCTGACATTGTACATAGTCCACATACAGTATTAAACCCTTATTTTAGATGTTAATTTACCTTCCTTCTAACATCACACTTTTCATGTAATTAATAAGTATTAAAAAGCTTGAGGTTTAGGCCTTTCCCCACTAATTGGCAGTGGTGCTGAATGGGCTAACTGCAGAAGAGAGATGGGGAGATAGACTGAACTGGGGAATGGATCAGTAAATGTTAAAATTCAGTGTAAAATGAATGCATTTTTCAGCATAGAGTTGAAAGCACAGTAGTCACTGGTTGTCTACAGTTTCACTTTCCACTGTTTCAGTTATCTGTGGCCACCTATGATCCAAAAATATTAAATGGAAAATTACAAAAATAAACAATTCAAATAAGTAAATAGCACCTTGTTCTGAGTAGTGTGATGAAACCTTGTGCCTTGCTGCTCTATCCTGTCTTCATCACAAGAGGAGGGATGAGTACAGTACAATAAGACATGTTGAGAGCAAGAAAGATTATATTCACATAACTTATTACAGGATACTGTTATAATTGTTCTATTTTTCTATTATTGTTAATCTCTTGGCTGTGTGTAATTTATAAATTAAACTTTATTGTAGATATGTATGTATAGGATAAAACATAGTCATACAGTAATGAACCACATAACAATATTTCAGTTAACAAGGGGGCCATACATATATGATGGTGGTGCCATAATATTATATCTTATACAGTATTTTTACTGTACCTTTTCTGTGTTTATGTATGTTTAGATACATAAATAGTTGTCATGTTACAGTTGCCTACAGTACTCAGTATACTAACATGCTGTACAGGTTTGTAGCCTAGGATTAATAGGCTTACTATAGAGCCCAGGTGTGTAGTAGGCTGTTCCATCTAGGTTTGTATAAGTACACTCCATGATGTTCCACAGCACTGCCTCGTTTCTTAGAAAGTATCCCCATCGTTAAGCAGTGCATGACTATACAGGGTTCGGTACTATCTGGGGTTTTAGGCATCTACTGGGGGTTTTGGAATGTGTCTCCTGTGGATTAGAGTGGACTACTGGAGTTGCTTATTAGTCTCTAACTGTTCAGTTGGTGGATCACTTGAGGTCAGGAGTTCGAGACCAGCCTGGCCAACATGGTGAAACCCCGTCTCTTCTAAAAATACAAAAAAAGCTGGGTGTGGTGTCATGTGCCTGTAGTCCCAGATATTGAGAGGCTGAGGCAGGAGAATTGCTTGAACCCAGGAGGCAGAGGTTGCAGTGAGCCATGATCGCACCACTGTACTCCAGTCTGGGTGACAGAGTGAGACTGTCTCAAAAAAAAAAAAAAAAAACCTTGTTCAGTTGGTGCCAATAGTATGTTTAGTCCAATAAAGATACAAAAGCCTCTTAACACAGGTACACAAATAGCTACAAAAAAAATTTAACAGTGAAATAGTTTGACAGAGACAATAAAAACGTGCATAGGAAATTCAGAGTAAGGGAAAAGAGTCTTTGCTTAAATTCTGGCTTTCGTGCCCTCTAACTCTGAGCCTCAGTTTCTTCTTAAAATCGGGTTGATAATTTAGGTCATAGAGTTCTAGTAAGGATGAAAGTGATAGCATGAAAGCACCTAAAACAGTTCCATCACACTAATTTATAAGGTTGCCTAGAACGTTCTGTAAAGGAGAACTCATTTCCCTGGACCAAATTCAAATACTACCTGAAAGGGAATTTTGAGTTAAAGTTTGAAGGGTACAGTGAGCAGCAGGAAACCATCGGGAAAGGCTAGAGATGATGTTCCAAGAGAGGCTGAAGGAAGGGCTTCTTTCCTTGGAAAGGAGTTCTCTGATAGTTGGGGGTGGCTTGGGTATGGAACTTAGTGCTCATAGTGTTGTGACCAGAAAGGATTGTTCAGAATCAGGGGAAATGGGCCAATGCAGAGGCCAGTGAACAACGTGACATTTGGCCAGCTGGATTTGAACTTCCCTGATAGTCACCCTCCCTATGTCTATAACAATGAAAAAGATACCGCACCCTTTAATATGTGATCATTAATAGCGATGAGGGGGTCATTCTAGAGATAAGAACCAGACAGCAAAGTAAACATTCACAGTTTTTAATTCAGGAATAACTTTTAGTGTTTTCTTAGACATTTTGCTTAAATGAAGACTGAGGAAATTAAGCCCTAAAATGTATTTCTCTCTGTGCACAAGTACACAATCATGCTGTTTATTAGACCTATCTTGCTTACATCTTTAAGTATTTTTTATTTACTTTATTAGTAACACTCATTTGAAAAAGTAATTAGGAGAGAAAAATGTGTTGGATTTAAGCCTCTGATGTGTCATATGCAGGTTGTCAGCTCTGGTTCAAGTGTGTAATCTCTATATATTGTTGACAAGTGAGAGAGTGAGAAGCATAAAAATGGAGAGCATGTGAATGGATTTTACTTTTTCAAGTCCCTGTGTGAGTTTGCAGCTGTGCTGGTAAGGAAAAGTTCTTTGATTGTGCAGTGGAGCCAGTGCCCAGTGAACTGTCCTTGGGAGAATGGAGAGGATTTCTTTCCATTGTTTCTCTCTTACAGCATAAAGTTTCTGGTAATGGTGGCACTTTCCTTCTTTTGTGTTGTGGCCAGTGTGATATTTAAACCACTAAAGCTTTAAGAATTTTATTTTTTTCCGGACTTCCTTTTTTTAAAAAAATATCTAATAATAGAACATTCTTTAGTGAAAATTGTTATGTTTATTTATCATGGGTTAGAGTAATGCAGTCAGTTATTATGAATAGTTTTAAATTTAATTATCTCTTTTATCCTTTATTTCATCTTCAAATAATCATTTAATCATCTTCTCGTGGAAGCTGATATTCAGAAAGATCAAGTCAGTATTACTTAAAATTGGAAACAGTAAAGGCCGGGCGTGGTGGCTCACACCTGTAATTCCAGCACTTTGGGAGGCTGAGGCGGTTGGATCATCTGAGGTCAGGAGTTCGAGACCAGCCTGGCCAACATGGTGAAACCCCACCTCTACTAAAATACAGAAATTAGCCAGGTGTGGTTGTACATGCCTGTAATCCCAGCTACTCGGGAGGCTGAGACATGAGAATCACTTGAACCCAGGAGGCAGGGGTTGCAGTGAGCCGAGACTGCACGACTGCACTCCAGCTTGGGTGACAGAGTGAGACTCTGTCTCAAAAAAAAAAAAAAAAAAAATTGGAAACAGTAACCAGAAAAGTAGAATATGATTGCACCACACGATTGATTTCCAGACATTCTGACTTGCTTGCTGTTTGCCTTCCCTTTGGCTGATACCTGCAAGGTCTTGCATGCTTTTCTGCCTGCCTTCCAGTTGCCTCGGCTATTTGTGGTTCTTGGAGTGCCATTGGCACCACGAAGCAAGTCCTGTCTACCCATCAGGTCACTCTTTGTCACCCTGAGGTTTGCCCACGTGAAATACTAAATAGGAGCTTTAAGTGGAATAAATTTTGGGTGTGCTCAAAGAATTCTTCTCTTGCAGAATCAGAAATTGAATTTGACACATTAAGTATAGTTAGGCCATGTTTTGAAAAGCTGCAGCAATACTTCTCAGGGTGTTGGTTAAAAAAAATTTAATTGTTTAAAAATAAAAATTAAAAGCTTCAGCAAAAACATCATATGCTCAATTTTTTCTTGGAAGAAATTCTTGTTACTGCTTAAAGGACCTATAAATAATGTAGGTGAAACTGAACATGTTATACTACATGTTTTATAATAGTAATGGAACTGCTCTCAGACTATAGAATTAAACTCTTTTGGCTTTATAGTGTAAAGTGTCATATATGGTCCTGTTACAATGGTAAACTGTCTAGTGTTAGAGTTAAATTTAATTAATGAGTTTTTTTTTTTTTCTATGCCTACCCACTGAATAGCTGTGTGGCCATAAGCAATTTTCATAGACTCTATGCACGCTTGCAAAATCAGCTTAGTAATAATATCTGCCCTTCATATCTTAAAGTGATTTCTTGATTAAAAAAATGAGATAACATTATGTGAAAGTACTTGGGAGGTAAGAGTGCTATATAAGGGCAAGGTCTTACTGTTCTGTCCTGTTAACTTTTAACTTCTTTCTCTTACCACAAAAACACCTACCACAGGCTGATTTAAATTGGTGAACTCTTTCCTCTAAACCACCTAAACTTGGAATAAATGGCGATAAACGTTCCTTGTATTTATTTTCCCAACTCACAGCTTAAACTGGAAGGGAAAAGTGTATAAGATTCACATTTACCTTTTGACTTTAGCCATCTTTTTCATAAAGGTTTATTCCTGCCTACCATCCTGCCCCCTCATAATTTTGCATAAATCTCATGTAACAGTTCAACAAGTGACTGGTGTAGACTGGGCCTGCTTCGTCACTGAGTCACTTTATTATGAAACACTTAAAGTTGAACATCTGTCTATAACAATGAGGAAATAATGTTAAACAGTTTATACTTTCTAAGGCTAGGCTTAGTGGCTCACGCTTGTAATTCCAACACTTTGGGAGGCCGAGGGGGGAGGATTGCTTGAACCTGGGAGGTTGAGACCAGCCTGGGCAACATGGAAAAACCCTGACTCTACAAAAAAAATTAAAAAATAAAAGTAAATAATTTAAAAATTTATACTTTCTGATCTGATGGTTTTCATGACTTAACTCATCAGACAGCAATGAAAAGTGAAATTAATAAAAATTCACAAAGCCAGATATAATTAGTTAAAAATAAAGTCCGAATGAGCCATAATCACCTTTACTTCCCTCTTCCCATTTTGTAAACAGTTGCTATTTGATTGATAAGCATTTCCAGCTGAGAAATAATCTTCTAATCCATGTTCTTCTACCAGGCTGTGACCTTGGGCAAGTCACGTAACTTCTGTATGTCAGCTTCCTCATTTCTAAAATGGGGTAATAATAGTACTTGTCCTACATACCTCATTGGGCAATTGTAGATAAAACGAGATTGTAGATAGGAATGTTTTCACCACCCCTCTGCCCCACAAAAGTGAAAGGTGGTTATATAGTTACCACATACAGACCCCATCTGACAACCCATATCTGAATGCCCACAAGGCTAAAGAGTGAAAGAAACTTTCTGATTCTACCAACAAGGATGGGAAGGGAGTCCCTGTTAGCTCTTGGAGGAGGAAAGATACATTCCCAGTGTTCAGATCTCTGAATCAAATTCTGGAACACAGTTTCCCAGAGAAATGACAGTCAGTGGCTGTGTTTCCAGGCTAGCCAATAAAAAAGAAAAAAAGAGATTTAACCATAAATAGTTCATTGTAATCTAATTTCTATAAAGCTGTTAACAAAGCCCACTTGTAGTATGAATATTAGCTTGGTGTTTGTTTCAAGAATGTTGGAGGCCTTAGCCCAGGTCTGGATAAGATAGTGAATCCACCTCTCTTCTAGCTTCCCCACTTATTTAATATTTGCACAGGGCTTCCTTAAGCCAGATTTATAAATATCATCAGTTCATACTCCAGTCTCCTGGCCCTTTGACTGAAATTCTGAAACCAACATTCTTTCCGCCAGTGAAAGGATGAGAAGCCCTTTTAGGTCCCCCATCCCTTTAATGAGCACAGTGACCTTACAAAGTTAGGAAAGGTAACTGTTGTTGACTCTGAGCTTCAAGAAGGTTAAGGGACTTGCTCAGATCACTTGGTTAGTCTCAAGAGGTGAGACTCGAACCTCAGTGTTTTGACATGTAATTCAAGGCTGTTTTCATGACAGTTCTGTTTCAAGATGGGTGCTATTCATTGAATTCACTTTTTGAGTTGTAGTTTTCAGTTGAGAGTAAGAATGTTTTTAGGGAGCCTTGGTTATAAAGTATATTTATGATTTTGTACATTTCTTATTGTAAATTTTCCAGAGGTAAAGTTTTGGGAAATTTAGTCCAAACAAAAAGTGACTCCTCACACTGATGTGGCATGTGTTAGAGAGGGATTCTGTTAGAATTAAAGAACTATTTGAAGCAGAGAATATTGTTACATGTTATAGTTATATTAAAAAGAAGAAAAACTTCTGAAAAGCCAGTAGTATTCACCCCTTTAAAACTTTGTTTGTGTTATATTTTTAAAGCGATAGTGCTATGAATATGAAGGAATTTTAGGAATTTAAAGTAAAATAAAAATGAAATAAACTTTTTTCTAGCTTTAATGATATGATTTATGTTTCTATGTATTAAAATATTCAGTTCTTGCCATAATAATAGCAAGCCTAGCTAACTTGTCTCCAGTGCTTGTTATGAGCTAGGCGGTATTCAGTTATCTCCGGTTGAATAATTGTTTTCTTCTTGCCGGGTTAGCCTGCAGATTTTTTCATGATCAATTCTTAGAAGCAGTGAGGGATAAGTCTGTATGATAGAAGACAGTGATAAGGTCCATATGTGGCATTATATGGGACATGTAAAAATGTTTCACTGAATAGTGAAAAGGATACTGCAATGGGAGTCAGAAGACCAAACCTCCTCCTTGTTTCTCCCTGACCTAACAGTGTGACACTGGGTTAGTGACTTGTCTTCATAAACCTTCAACTTCGTTATCTGTAAAAAGAGAACAGTGATACCTCATAGGAATGTGGCAAGGATTAAATGAGATAATGTAGGTTAAGTGCTTAAATTATGCCTTCAAAAGATGAAGCCTCACGTAGCAGGCATTGAGAAAATATTAATTGCCTCTTTTCATCTTCATGCACAAGGTAGTTGTGAAATTAAATTGGAAAACAGAATATGAAAACTGGTTTAAAAACGTTTAAATGTCATTCTGATATAAGATAGTATTTTCCAATGAGTGCTGCCTTCTTCAGCACTTTCAGAGTAAAATATATGGGAGAATTAAGGAAACTGGATTATAACTAGAAAATCTGGATTTTACTGGGTGGCCATCACATCTGGAAACAGTGGTTTAATGATATTATCTTACAGTGCAATATGGAATAGTATTATCTATTTGCAGACTTGGTGGCCACACTGTAGTCTCAGTTCCATCAGCTATTGTTTGGCTTGGAGAAGTAATTTAATCTCCCTAATCAATGAGAATCAGAATTATATACGTTATTTTCAGAAGTACTCTATATGTTAGGCAGCATCTAAGTGTGGTTTTTATTTTGTTTATTGTTTTAATTTTTCTATACTACAGCAGTTTTTTGATTAGGCTTGTGATAGATAGAATTCATTTTCATTTAGTCAGAAAATCTTTCTAAATGGAGGAGAATTAGAAGGCAAAAGGCAGTTTGATAGGTGTGCTAGTGGGAAGTAACTTCAAATATCAGGAAGCCACATTAATTACAGTGAAGGCAGTGCCAGAGATTTTGATAGGCTGCAAGATGGGAGTGAACAGAGCAGGTGAGCAGGTAAAGGATAAAGAGCATTAATAAACTGATGGAGTATTAAAAATTTCATAATCTTTATTGTGTTAGGTGAGATGTGATAACAGGGAAAAGATTCAGCCTCATATCCTTGGATTGCCCTCATTCTGGACTGTAGACATGTGGTACAGTGTAAAGAGAAGGGATTTGAAATCAGACTTACTATTTATTAGAAAACTCATGGCACTTTGGAAGTTAATTCATGGATTTGAAAAAATGTTATGATCTCAAAATAGATGTTTTTGCTTATCTTTTCAGTTACTATAGTCATACTAAATACGTTTTGTTGTTGTTTTGTTTTGAGACAGAGTCTTGCTTTGTCACCAGGCTGGAGTGCAGTGGCACGATCTCAGCTTACAACCTCTGCCTCCTGGGTTCAAGAGATTCTCGTGCCTCAGCCTCCCAAGTAGCTGGGATTACAGGTGCATACCACCACACCTGGCTAATTTTTGTATTTTTAGTAGAGATGGGGATTCATCATGTTGACCAGGCTGGCCTCAAACTCCTGACCTCACGCGGTCTCCCTGCTTTGGCCTCACAAAGTGCTGGGACTACAGGTGTGAGCCACCGCACCTGGACCTAAATAGATTTTTTTAAATGGATGCTTAGCAAGAACGGAAGAAAGAAACAATTCACATTTTTCTGTCTTTTTGGTGAATTAGTTCTTTTGATTCTTAAGATCCTCTAGTTGTGGAGGGTGTGACTGGAGGACCCAGGGAAGACGCTTCTGCTCCCATCTAGCTGGGGTACTCCCTAGTGGTCCCAGCTATGGAAGGCTGGTCTTCCTGCTTTAGAGTGCCTCAATAAGAAAGGACTTCCATGAGACTTAGCACTATTCCATCTCCATTCTCCCCGCAAGTCTTTTACATTCCTCAGGATAAATAACACAAAGTTGGCCAGGCTGGTGGCACGCACCTGTAGTCCTAGCTACTCATGAGGCCAAGGCAGGAGGATCACTTGAGCCCAGGAGTTTAAGGATGCAGTGAGTTATAAAGGTGCCACTGTACTCCAGCCTGGCTGACAGAGTAAGATGTTTCAAAAAAAGAGCACCACGCATGTGGATCCTCCTCCACTGTCTCCCACCTCATCTCCCCTCCACATGGACTCTCACACAAAGACTGGGGCAAGGCAGACTTCTTTCACTGTGCCTTTAGTGGCTGTTTCGATTCTAGTGCAAGATGGCTCTTTACCACCAGATAAGCTTTGGTATGACCAACCACTACTGAGTTGTGTAGTAAAGGGAGGTTTATCTAAATATGTAGAAGAAAGTTGAGATTCTCATTAGTTAGAAATTTGATTGCTGGAAATCTTGAATTTGATGTAAAACAGAATAAGCAGTTAGGAAAGGGAATGTAATGTAGGCTTTGTATATTGAGAGTTGCATTAAAAGAATTGCAAAGTCAAGGCCAGGCACGGTGGCTTATGCCTGTAATCCCAGGATTTTGGGAGGCTGAGGCAGGTGGATCATGAAGTCAGGAGATCGAGACCATCCTGGCCAACATGGTGAAACACCATCTCTACTAAAAATACAAAAATTAGCCAGGTTCGGGAGGCTGAGGCATGAGAATTGCTTGAACCCAGGAGGCGGAGGTTGCAGTGAGCTGAGATCGCGCCACTGCACTCCAGCCTGGCGACTGAGCAAGACTCTGTCTCAAAAAAAAAAAAAATTGCAAAGTCAATCCTAAGGCAAAGAGTCTATGAAAGAAGTTATGCTAAAGGGATGGGAATAGTTTAGGCTAGATTGGGGAGAAAAATCAGTGGAATTCTTTTATTTTTTTCTTTTAAGTTTTTTTTTTTTTTTTTTTAAGAAACATGTTTTCTACATTAGAAATGCAAGCATTGGGGGAAGTTGTTTTCTCAGTGCCACATGCTGTGATGTCTTTGAGGAGGTGAGGACAGGAAAGGGTAGACAGAACTTTAATCCTTGATAGGAAAATATATGTTGAATGCCATCTGGGAAACTTCTCTGTGACTCATTTTGTCAACGTCGAAACCAAGCTGAAAGTCAGTTTGGTTGTTCAAAGGTCTCCGTAATCATATAGTTAGGGTTTTTCATTTGATAAATATTACCTGGCTTATCATTTCAAAACCTGTTGGAAGAATTTTTGAAATCACTAGTCGATGGGTTTAATTTCTGTGAAAGATTTTATATTTTTTTGTGGACTGCTCATGAGTTTAAGCTGTCTCTTCTTAAGAGCATAACGTCTATATCACAAGCTCATGAAGATTGTAGTGAATGGCAGCAAAACACTGTTCTTTGTATAAATGCTAAGATATGCTTAAATAGATTCCATTGACAAGCTCTTGGAAATTTCTGTGTTATAAGCTGCATTTAGAAGGAGTGAGAAAGGAAACACTGGGAGGAGGGTGGAAGAAAAGGAAAAATACTGTCTAGAGTCTTTTCTCCCAGTTGCCCTTTCTCAAATTGTCTGTTGAACTCCATGGACATTTGTCTTGGTTCATTTGGCCTGCTGTAACGGAATACCATAAACGGGTAGCTTATGAACAACAGACATGTATTTCTCACAGTTCTAGAGTCTGGGAAATCTATGATGAAGGTGCTGGCATGTTTAGCATCTGGTGAGGGCCTAGTTTCTGGTTCTTAGTGGCACCTTCTGCCTATGTCCTCACAAGATGGAATGAGAAAACAAGCTCTCGGGGGCCTCTTTTATGACGGCACCAGTCCCATTCATGAGGGCTTTGCCCTCGTGCCCTAATCTCTTCCCAGAGCCCTCACCTCCTAGTACTCACATCACCTGAGAGTTAGGATTTCATCATATGAATTTGGAGGGCACACAGGCTTTCAGACTATAGGTATAGTTTGGTGCTTTCAACCCTTGTTCTTCTTGTTACTTTGGCCTGCCTATCTGACAAACAGAAGATACGTGGTAATAAGAATGAAACCTGTTTGTAATGCCTAGTGTGTCTAACGCTGTTTGAGGTGCTTTATACACATTACCATGTATTCTCAACCAGGGTGTAGTAGATAATAAGAGCATTTTTGTGTAGATGAGGAAACTAGGGCTCGCAGTTATGTGACTCACCCAGGGTTACACACCTAGTAACAAATCCAGAGAATATTCTTCAGTCGTTCTCTTATTTGACCTCTCTGCTATTGACAACTGCTCCTTCCTTCCTGAATTTTAATTTTCCCCTGACTTTCATGACAACACATCTGTTTTTTCTTCTAGCTTCTGGTCACTCCTCCATAATCTCTTTGGTAGATCCTACTTCATCTCTTCACTCAGTAAAGCTTGCTATTCCTACCCGTTCTTTGATTTTCTTCCTTTCTCACACTGCATACTGTTCCTGAGAAATAGCATCTATGCTCATAACTTAAATTGCTGTCTTTATGCTGCTGAGTCCCAGATCTTTATTTCCATTCTAGATTTCTCATCTGAGAACCACACACATGAGCTTAGTGATAGATTTGACATTCTCCACTTAAATGTGCTATAGGCTTGTTAAATTCGTGTCCCACAGTGACGTTTTCCCCGTGATTTTCTCCTGGGATTCTGTAACTTCATAAATGGTAATATCATCTACCCAGTTTCTCCTATCAGAAATCTGTTGTCGTCCTTACTTCCCCTAGCTCCTAACATTTTACATTCCATCTCCAAATTTTCCTGCTTCTCAAATTAATCACCTACCTCCACTCCCATGTTCACAGTCTTCAGTCCCTGTGGGCACACTGGCTGCACACAGTTGTTCTCTTCTCCTATGTTTCTTATCTGGTAGCCCACGACATCTTTCTAAAGTGAACATTTGACTTTTTTTTTTTGCCTGCCTTTTCCGTAACTTTACCTTCTTCAGTTTTTCCTTGTTACTTTCAACTGTAAGCTCAAACTTCTTTACGTGGTGTACAACCCCTCCTTACCTCTCTAGTCTCATTTTGTACTATTCTTTTACACTAGCTCTTTGAATGTTCTCTTGCCTCTGGCCTTAGCACACACTATCTACTGGGAGTGCTTTTTTTTCATTTCCAAATAGCTGACTCTTTCTTACTCTTCACAGACTGAGGCTAGCTCCTTTCTTACAGCCTGCTCTGACATCATCCCATCTCTGTTTGCCAAGTGGATTACTCTCATGTGCTCTCATAACATCATGAAGTTAATCATTTTTTCATAGCATTTGTAGCTGTAACCTAGTCCTCTCTCCAAAACCGCGTCTCAGACATATAACTGTCTTCTCTTCGTTTTCACTTTATTTCATTCTCATAGGCATTGCACATTTAACCTTCCAAAACTAAACCCTTGTTTTTCTCCAAAATCAGCTGTTCCTCCTGACTTCCCCATCTTAGAAAGTGGTAGTATTACTATTCCATTCCTTCCAAAACTAAACCCTTGTTTTTCTCCAAAACCAGCTCTTCCTCCTGACTTCCCCATCTTAGAAAATGGCAGTATTACTATTCCATTTTTAATTAGACCAAAATCCAGAGTTGCCCTTAGTTCCTTAATTTTTTCACAGCCCATACCCATATCCAGTCCATCAATAAACCTTATTCTTTCTTTCTTTCTTTTTTTTTTTTTTTTGAGACAGAGTCTTGCTCTCTTGGCCTCTTGGGTAGGCTGGAGTGCAAATGGCGCTATGTTGGCTCACTGCAAACTCCACCTCCCGAGTTCAAGCAATTCTCCTGCCTCAGCCTCCTGAGTACCTGGGATTTACAGGCGTGTACCACCATGCCCAACTAACTTTTGTGTTTTTAGAAGAGATGGGGTTTCATTATGTTGGCCAGGCTGGTCTCAAACTCCTGACCTCAGGTGATCCGCTTGGCTTGGCCTCCCAAAGCGTTGGGATTACAGACGTGACCCACCGCGCCTGGCCAACATTATTATTTCTGCCTACAACATGTATTTAGAGTTTGACCTGACCACCTCTCATTGTTTCTCCTACTGTCTCCCTAATCCATGCCATCATCACCTTTTACCTGGATACCTGCAGCAGCCTACTGACTGGTCTCCTGCTTCTGCTCCTCCTCCCCTAAAGTTCTCATCCTAACAGCCACAATGACCCTTTTAAAAAGAAAATCAGAAGTTCTTACTATTTTGTGCAAAACCTTCACACATCTCTCTCAGAATAAAAGCTTTACCCTCCGTCATCTGTCCCACTTCACACCGTGCTTTGATTAATACTTCTGACCTCATCCCCATTACTCCCCAAACCCTTTTTACTGTGACTCCAACTATATGGCTCACCCCCTCATTTTCTTTAGGTCTCTGGTTCAGATGTCATCTTTTCACTGAAGCCTGCCTTGACCGTCCATCACAGAAGAGCTCACTCATCTTCACTCTGCTTAATTGTTCTCCATGGTACTTATTACCATTTGGCTAGTTACATATTTTCTTATTATTCTTCTACTCAAGTAGAATACTAACTCCACAAGGGCAGGAACTGGGTCTCTTGACAGATGTGTTCCCAGCATCTGGAGTAGTGTGTGGCTCCTAATAGGCTCTAAGTAAATAGCTGAGGTCTAGGGTAGTAGTTATGTCATGGACTTAGCAATATAACAGACCTGCTAATGCAGTGAGTCCCAGCTCCAATACTGAGCTCTTCAGCCCCTTGTAGTTAGACCACTCCTTAGCTTCAGTTCCTAATCAATAACATAGGATGTATTCATTCTTACCTCTGATGTTATCTGTTTGGGGGAGGGTTAAATAAAATAATCTATGTGAAGTGCTTACCTCGGTACCTTGCCAATAATAGACAGTTGAGAGCAGCTGCTGCTACTTATACTGCTGTTAATTCTGATCAGATTACAGCATTTAAATTGCTTCTTGTTTATCTCTTCTACCAGATTTTGTCTGGCTGCATCTTAAACTTGCTATGATAATGATAACAACAATGTGACCGTAAGAATACCAGTAATAATAATAGCAGCTGTTATCATTTGAGTGCTTACCGAGTACTAGAAAGTATTCTCTATGTCAGCACTTCCCAGTGCCTCTTCCTGCAGTGATGGAAATGTTTTATATCTGCTGTGTCCAGAGTGGTAGTCACAAGCCACGTCCAAAGAGAGCTATTGAACACTGGAGCACTTGGCAGTGTGACCGAGGAACTCAGTTTTTAATTTTATTTAATTCATTTAGATTTTAATGACCATGTTGGCTACTGTATTTTAAAACTCTAAATTCTTTATCTACATTAATTCATGTAATACTCAAGGGTTAAGTAGATTATAGATGAAGAAATTGATTTTCTGAGTGGTGAAGTAACTTGCCGAAGATTACACAGCTAATACAAGGCAGAACTGGGATTTAAAGGTTAAATACCTAGATAATCTGGTTCCAGGGTCTGTTGCCAGCACCCTCTGTGCTGCACCTCCCTCGTGTCATTCTCAAGAATTAAAGTCTTACAGGCAAAGGACTGAGGTGGCATATCTGTATGCTTGCTGCAGGGAAAGCCAAGAGAATTTCTGGTTCTTACTGCAGTGAAATACTACTCCTAGGGTGAGAAATTCCCAGATTTAGGATAAATGTTCAAACAGTTCTAGACAGGTAAGCTTGGCTACTCAACCTCTGTGTATACTTTTTTCCCAGACTTAAATTTACAAAAATAGTGGCAGCAACAACAAAATGTTTCCTCCTAACATGTTGCAGCTATTTTTTCTAAAAGTGAAAAACGTGCTCTCCCCCTCCCCAAAAGGGGGAATGATACATCTCACCAGGTACCGTTTCCACCTTGAAGTCCAAAATATCTGAGCTGGGCTTATTCCTTTTGTTAAGGTTCCCTTATGTCACTCTACATCTAGTGAGCCACCAACTTATTTTTATAAAACATTAGGAGAGAAGGAAAAGGGGAAATTAGTTAAAAACATAAATGTGTGTATGTCAGACCAAATAATAAATATGAGTAGATACTTCAGTCTTAGCTTTTGCTATTGGTTCTGATCCAAAGTTGTATTTTTAACTCCCTTCCTCCATCGCTCATTCCATGTTCTTTTTGCCCTCAGCCAGCTCTCAGCTAATGGTAGATTTTTATCTGACTGACTTTTATCTGACAACACTTTAGACTGTCATTCATAGGTGGGGAAGGGGGCTTTGAGTCGTTGGTGGTCCTGCCTGTATGGAGTTGTTTCTATCTTCCATTATCTTTTACCGCTAGATGTGGTCAAACCAAGAGGTGTTCCAGATTCCAGACACATACTTCCCTTCCCTCATTCTGTTGCAGCAATCTTCTTTTTTTTTTTTTTTTTTTTTTTTTGAGACGGAGTCGCGCTCTGTCGCCCAGGCTGGAGTGCAGTGGCCAGATCTCAGCTCACTGCAAGCTCCGCCTCCCGGGTTCCCGCCATTCTCCGGCCTCAGCCTCCCGAGTAGCTGGGACCACAGGCGCCGTCACCTCGCCCGGCTAATTTTTTGTGTTTTTAGTAGAGACGGGGTTTCGCCGTGTTAGCCAGGATGGTCTCGATCTCCTGACCTCGTGATCCGCCCGTCTCGGCCTCCCAAAGTGCTGGGATTACAGGCTTGATTATCTTTACCCTTGATAATCAAGATTCATTAACACAACCAATTCTGTCACCTCCCTTTTTGTCCCTGTTCTGTGTCATGAGGAGTTCAGAATTGCTAGGTTGCAGTTTAAGCTTCCAAGTCAGTGGAGGCATTGTTGAGTCCCTTGGTGAAATCATTCTTCACTTGGGTGCTGAGACTGTTAAACAAGCAGAACCAGAGGCGCAGTGATGGGGAATTGCAAGTTGGTCGTTAGGTGTGATGAGGGGGAGGAGAAGATGTGTAACTAATTCTGCTTCTGTCCCTTGGTTACTGGGCCCTGTATTATGGCTGTGGGGGAAGCAATGTTTTGTATTATTCACTGGTTCTGAGCATCTTGGGAGACACCACCCTATCTAATTTTATTTGGAACTGAATCTTCAGAAGATGATTTCAGCATTCTGAAAGATGATCTTCTAGATGATAGGGTATGTGGTAAGAACAGTAAATCCCATTAGCATCATCCCATCGTTGTACTCTTTCACTGTTAAATCTTGAGTGAGATACCATGGCGATGAATGAGGCATTCAGTCATTCTGTGGATGGCAGAGGTGTGGTGGACAGGAAAGGCAGTTTCATATTCAGAATGTGTGTCTTTTCATACGAAGACTGACAAGTGACCACTAAAAGTTAGCATGTATGTCTGAAATCATGTATGTTTTCATAAAATTAAGTCCATTCTGAGTTGTTACTTGGAGGCACAAGCAAAGTAAAACATTTAAGATGAACGGAGGTTTGAATGAGTTGAAACTGGCTGACACTGACTCACTATGACCTTGGGCAAGACGCTTAACTATTGCGAGCTGCCTATTCCTCATATCTGTGAAATTGGGATAATGATATTTTTGTGTATATAAGGCTTTGAACCACTCAGACGAAAGGTGCTGTGTAAGTGCAAAGCGTTTTAACAACAATAATAATAATCCTCATTTCACCTTGCCCTCAGTGTGACCTGTGTTTACATTGAGCACTGTTAAAAAGATTGCCTGTGAAATGGTATTCTGAATAGTTATGTTGCTGTATGTTCTCCCAGCACTTGATATATTTCCTTCCCAACACTTTTTACAGTTTGCGATAATCTGCTTGATATTTGAATATTTGTTTCCCCCGCTAGATCAAAAGCCTCTGAGGACAATGGGGACCACTTTAGTCTGTTTGTTATAACATCTCCAAGGCCTAGCATGGTTCCCACATGTGGTAGATGTTCGGTAAATATTTATTGAATGAATAAATGAATAAATAAATAATGCATGTTTCTATGAATTTCTGCCAAAACAACACAAAAACCCCAGAGATGTAAAATCAGTTTGGTTTCTTTTCCACCAATATGGGAATCCAAATGCTATATTCTGTGTAAATAAATCATTCCGGTTGGTCATCATCTTATAGTGGGCATAGTGCCATGGGAAATTTATTGGAGTAATTTTTAACAGCATAAATGTTTAGTAACAGATGCACATAGATGGCAGGTTGCCTCATTCAGCTTCCATCTGTTAGACAACTGTCTATTCCAATAAGACTAGTCCATTAGAACTAGACAAATAGCATTCTTACCCATGTTTAAGCTTATTCATTTTCACAATTTTTCCAAAAGGCTTGAAGGAGGAAAGGTGTTTCCATGTTTGGTTGGCTGCTACTTAATAATAGTGTATTACAACACCTTGGCAAACCATAAAGTCCATTTGATGTGTCATAATGCTCAACAAGGAAGTATTCTCTCTTAAGTGTTTTGTCAAAAGTCAAAACCATGCTAAATAGTGGCACTAGGAAACACACTCAGCTACAGGTGATTTGGTCCAATAGAGTTCAGTGTAGGTTGTGCAACTGGCAACAGAAACTGGCAGGAGATGAAGAGGTATAATCCATGCTGGTCATCATTAGTGTGTGTGATTTTTAAATAGGACAGAGGCAATATACTAACTCTAGAAAATATAGTGTGTCCATATGTACATGCAATTAGGTTATACCCAGTGAAAGCATGATGATTCTCAGCTTAGGCATGCCTTTTAAAAACAACTTTACCAAGTTTTTTTGCTATATAAAGGTGGAGACAGTGTTGGCCTATATAAATTTACCCTGTGCACGGCAAGTTGGGTTGGTGGTGTGTCATTAAGTGTGGGCCATCTTCCATAAATGTCTTGGTGCTTAGCATAATGCCTGGCACCCAGCTGGGACTCAGTAATTATTTGTTGAATGAATGTTCTAGGATCAATTGAGGCAATTCCCTCTGGATTTCCAGCATGAAAGCAGTTCCTTAACCTTAGATCACTACGAATTAAAACTTGGAATAAAAAGTTGGAATACTTAGAGTACTAGTACTAAGCAGAACACAAAGCAAACTACTTATCACTAGTATGTGTCTGTGATAAACTTCTGAAGGCTGTGTCGTTTCCAAAATGTCAGTCACTGAGTATGTGTTATTTTGGGAGGCAGACATCTAACAATGGCTGTTTTGGAGAAAGTCAATCAATCTGGGTCTTGGTTCAGTTACAGGAATGACTAATTTTATACTAGATTCTCACATGATTCAAAAAGTGTGTGAATGACTCAGCTCATTAATATCCTTAGCCCCTGTGATCTCCCTTCCTAGTGAAACGATGGTTATAAGGCAATAATGATAATTGGAAGAGGAGGAGACTTTGACTTTGCCCTGTGGCAATAAAATGGCACACTTTAAGTAATTACATATGCATACAATATTGTTTGAAAGAAATGAGTTATATTATCATCATATAAATACATTTAGTGTTAAAATATGGTGAAAATAATATGTAGTTTCAGCATGGGTAAGGACTGAGTTCTGCTTTTTGTTTCTACCATTATCTTTTTTTCTAAAACAAGCCTCTGTTTGTAAGGACAGAGCCATTTGGAGGCCTAACTTAGTTCCTAACAGTCAACTCATTGATTACCTTCTCCTTGCTGACATAGAGAAATACTGCAGTCATAGGGGTGTTGGGTTCTGATTACATGTAGCTAAGTATTCACAAGTGATTTTGAGCTAAAATGAGCAATTCATTGAAGAGTCTGTGGAATTTCTGGGAATTTGCGTGTTTCTCCCTGTTACTGTTTCCTTCTTTTTGAAGCAATTCATTAAACAAAGACCTGGATATTTGGAGTGAGCCTTTGTGCATATGTCTGCTCTTGCTAGAGTCTCTAGTGACTCAAAAGTCTAATGCATACTTTTCACTTCTTATTTAGCTTGATTTCTCTGCAGCATTTGACAGATCTCAAAATTCCTTCCTAAACTTTGTGGATATTTTCTTTTGGTTGTTTCTTAACTCTTAACTTTTTCTTTTTAAACTCTTCTAGCTGCCCTTAAAATGTGATATCCTCCAGAGTTCGGTCTTGGTCCTTTTTTTTTGTTGTTGTTTCTATTTATTCAGTCTCCTTGGTGATCCCCTTCACTTCCATGGTTTCCATTAAAATCCATACACTGGTTGCTCCACGTGGGTGTTTTGTTTTTTTTTTGTTTTTTGTTTTTTTTGAGACGGAGTCTCGCTCTGCCGTTCAGGCTGGAGTGCAGTGGCCGGTTCTCAGCTCACTGCAAGCTCCGCCTCCCGGGTTTACGCCATTCTCCTGCCTCAGCCTCCCGAGTAGCTGGGACTACAGGCGCCCGCCACCTCGCCCGGCTAGTTTTTTTTTTGTATTTTTTAGTAGAGATGGGGTTTCACCGTGTTAGCCAGGATGGTCTCAATCTCCTGACCTCGTGATCCGCCCGTCTCGGCCTCCCAAAGTGCTGGGATTACAGGCTTGAGCCACCGCGCCCGGCCCACATGGGTGTTTTTATGTCAGTCTTGATGAGCTACAGACCTGTGTATTCAGCAACACTGGAGATATATATAGATAGATACTAACAGTAACAATACTAACAGCTACTCGTTATTGAATATTTTCTGCATCAGACAGGCGAGTGCTTTATTGCTTCATTTATTTACCTCACAGCAATACTATACTTTGTCTTAAAAACCAGAAGAATGTCTCATAAAGATCCCGGTTTCTAACTGTCCTGGAAAAGCCCAGGCTTGCCTTCTTACCTGGCAGTAGGCATTGGCAGTCAAGTAACAGCTTTCCTCTTATCTGGGGCTTGTACCATCTACTTCACACAGTCCTCACCACTTCCTATGGGCCTGCACTTATTGTGAGTTTCCTCATATCCTTGCTTGTCTAGCCCCATAGGCATTTCTGACACCTGTAAAGACAATTGACATGCTTTCCCAGCTGGTTGCAGACTTCTCTATTTTTTGCCCTGGTACTGGAATGGTTTTCTCAAATGAAATTTGTTACTTGGTTTCTCTTAATAGTTTTTTATGTATGTTTCTTTGTCAGCTCCTCCTCATCCCACAACTATGTTGAAGTCTCTGCTGAAGTTAGAAGGAAAAGAATAAAAGTTTTTGATCATTTACTATGGGCCAGAGTTAAACACAGGCTTGGTTTAGTTAAGTCTTCACAGCATTGAGGTGGGTGTTCCTGATTCCTAATTAAGAGAGGAGAGAATTTCAAGGCCCAGGGGATTGTCTTAAGATCCATACCCAGAGTGGATTCAGATCTGTCTGATCCCAAGCTCCAAGTTTTTTCTTCTCCATCATAACAACTTCTAGCTCCTGTTCCTCTATACAAATAAACAAGTATCTTTAGCACTCTCATTCCCTTGATCTGCTTCTCATCTTGTTCTTCCTTTGCCGTCAAACTTTATACATTGGTTCACACGCAACTCCGTTAACCCCTTTCTCATCTCAACACAGTGTATTAAGCCTTCCTATAATTTACGCATTCACCCACATCATCTGAGCACCCACTGTGCAACAGGCAGTGTGCCAGACACCAGGGACATAACCCTTGTCTGAGAGAAGCTTCATGGAGCCATAATTCCAGCGCTGTGTGCAGAATGCCTTGTAATTAAATCCCGTGGATTTAAGGATTAGCCCTTTTCTTACTTAAGCTCACTTGCATCATTTTCCCCAAAGGACAAGCACTTCTCTAATGGAAATTTTCTCTTTCCTTTCTTCTGTAGCATTCCTCATTGCTGGTTTTCTTCTTTTGTTTTTCAGAGTTCCTTTTTCATCTCTCTTCTTTTTCCCATGCCCTCATTTTAAATGTTTCCAGCTTCATACTAGGTAACTTCACTTCGAAGTCTTACGGTTTCAGTGATTTCTGCTGCTTTTCTCAAGACAATAGCATTTGACTAGTTGTCCACATTAAATATCTTGGAGGCATCATTACTCCCTTGTCTTCCTCTCACAACAAGAGTTGATGATTCTGCTTCAAAAACAGCGTCCCAGTTGCCAGCCCCTTTGCCATTAGTTAACATATGGCAGCAACTGCCCTCTCCTTCCCTGTCAGTTGTGTGTCCTCCAGGCATTAACGATAATTTTTTTTTTTTTTAAACTCTCAGTATCACTTTACTCCTTGAAATCTTGTAGTGTCTTTCTCAGTGCCTGTTGGGTCAGGTCTCAGTTCTATAATCTGGCTTCCAGAGCTGTTGACCCTCTGCTCCTGATCCACTCTTCTGGTCTACTCTCATTTTAGCTACAGTGCTTAGCACATAGAGAGCACTCACTGAATACTGGATGAGTAAGCGGGTGGTACGGAAAAATCTGACGTTTTGTTGTCAAAGGGCAGAATTAAATTTTTATCATGTAAGTATGGTACCTACTATTTACTTCTCAGTAGCTTCTCTCATTTTTAAATTATAATGTTATAAACATTAATCCAGTGTATTGTGTTTCTCTGAAATTCATATGTTGAAGTCCTAACCCCTAGTGGGACCTCCGAATTTGACTGTATTTGGAATCAGGTCTTTAAAGAAGTCATTAAGTTGGCCAGGCGCGGTGGCTCATGCCTGTAATCCCAGCACTTGGGAGGCCGAGGCAGATCACAAGGTCAGGAGATCGAGACCATCCTGGCTAACATGGTGAAACCCCATCTCTACTAAAAATACAAAAAATTAGCCGGGCGTGGTGGCGGGCGCCTGTAGTCCCAGCTACTTGGAAGGCTGAGGCAGGAGAATGGCGTGAACCCGGGAGGTGGAGCTTGCAGTGAGTCGAGATCGTGCCACTGTACTCCAGCCTGGGTGACAGAGCGAGACTCTGCCTCAAAAAAAAAAAAAAAAAAAAGTCATTAAGTTAACATGAGGTCAGTAAGTGGGCCTTAATCCAATATGACTGATGTCCTTAAGTGGAGATTTGGACACAGACCTGTGTAGAGGGAAGACCATGTGATGCCATAGGACCCAGCCCTGCTGATGCCTTGATCTTGGACTTCTTGATTCTAGAACTGTGACAAAATAAATTTCTGTTGTTTAAGCCACCTAATCTGTGATACTTTGTTATTGCAGCCTAGTAAATTAATACACCTAGTATCTTTTAATTCACTGAGATTCTAAGTCCTGTATCTGGGGAGACTTTATTATTGGGGAAAGGATGGACCTAATAATCTAATAGATCCTCTCTTTCCAACTCAAATTTCTTTGAGGTGTTTGAAATTTGTCCAGGGAAGTTAAAGGTTACAGTAAACTGTGATCATGCCACTGTACTCCATCCTGGGTGACAGAGCCCGACCCTGTCTCTTTAATTAAAAAAAAAAAAAAAATTATCCTAGGGAAAGAGGGTCATCTTTATTATCTTTTTCATACTACATGATCAGCCACTCAATTTTTTTCCTCTCATTAATTTATTTCTCTTAGATATTCAAACAAAGCAAGAAACCATTAAAAAATAGTTAGTGCCCATTTATTTTATTGATTTAAAGAGATAATGAGTTGAATTTTTTAAAATTTCATTTTGATAGCTAGAGTACAGTAAGTTCTCTTTGCAATGGATGGCCATGCAGACTCAAACTTTCAGAGAAGACATTTACAGCAGTGGATTTATGTGCTTTACAGCAGTTTTCTAAAGGTTCTGGTTATGGGGGGAAAAACACAGTCAATCACTAAAAATTTAGTTTATTCAGCTTTTCCTAGTCATATTTCAGGTTGTCATGTTGTCAGACCTCAAAATGCCTCTCCCCTCCACCCCCACTCTCTACTCAGTCTTCACCTCCTCAGCAATGGTTGTAGTGGAACTGTGGAAATTAAGTAGGTTGTGTTAGAGACTTTGTTGGAAGACAACATTCAGATTTTACTTATCATCTGCTTAGATCATCCCAGATTACATAATAATTTCAGACTGATTGCACCTTGACAAGGCTCACCCGAATGCCTTCCTATAATGTTACCATTAACATCTTAGGTGGATTTGAGTCCATTTTATTTTATAAATCCAGAAAGAGAGCCTATAATCCTATTCTAAAGAACCAGCAATTTATTTTCTGGGTCTGCTCTCAATTCTTGATGCTACGATTTTGAACTTCCTGCATTTTGTTCTATTATGTAGAGGTAGAGGATAGCTAGTCACCATGTATAATAGCTCTTTTTCTTGAGATATAAGGCAGTATTAAATTGTCTTTCTATCTTCTCTTTTCCAAATTGAGCTTTATTGGTTCTTTAGCCGTACAGTACTTCTGTTAAATCCTTAATTACATATAACACTTGTCATTAAAGCCTTTCCATGTTTTCTAAAACTCTCTTTAATGGTGAATCCAGCACTTGGGGGTTAGCAATACAAGAAGACAGTTAGTTCCTACACTAAAATATAAATTTTAGACATTTTGGTTTCATGCTTAATTCTCATTTTCTATTTAGTAATCAAAATGCATAGCAATTAAGCAAAAGAAGATTATATGTTTTTTCTCTGTGACAAAAGTTAAAGCAGATATTTGAAGATAATCTTCTGAATTCATATGCATTGATAACTCAGATTCATAGAGATTAGGAATATATGCCACTGACTAGAACCAATATCAAGAATTTTCTTTATCTAACTTGTTGTCTTAGCATTACCTCTGACTAGTTGGATGTAGAAGATAAGTCATTTGACTTCGTTCTAAATCATTTTATTTGTGAAACTGGGGGGAGGAGATCAAGATTAGATTATCTCTAAGCTGTCTTCCAGCCTAGAAATTGTACTGTATGCTAATAATAATGGCAGCTAATAAATCGTGGCTTTTAGTGGGTAAGTATATTTGGAGCTAATAAGATTAACTTATTTGAAATACATGTTGAGTACTACCTACTGTGTGCTGGGCACTGGTAATACCGTGATAAATCAGACATCTTTCAAGGAGTTTACACTTTATTAGGGGAAAGAGGCATAAAAATAAGCAATTGAATATTCCTGGAGTGTTCCTGGAGTAGAAGTCTGTCTAAAGTGTATGGGGCACAATAGAGAGTCTGGTGAGTTTTGCTTGGCAGCAGGAGCATCAGGAAAGGGCCAGTGATGAAAGGGAGCAATTATGAAGGCCTGATGCAGAGCAGCTGCAGCGAAGTGGTGAGGCAGCAGCTTGACTATAGTGGCTAAAGCTGGAGGATGAGAAAGTGGAAAGAGTGGCTCCTTTTTTCCCCCAAGGAGGTGGAATATGAACAGAAAATAACTGGGGGCAGGGAGCTGGGATTATAAGAGGTTGTTTGTTTTAAAAAAATGGGTGTGAAGGGCCTGTGTAAAGGTTCTTGAGAAAAGAGCGCGTAGAGAGGAAAGTTTGTTGTAAAGGAGATGAAGAAGATGTAATTAAGAACAGGGTTGAGAATGGATAGAGAAATAGATAAATGGATAGATATGTGATAACACACACAGAGCAGAATGTTAATTGTGGCACCTAGGAAGTAGATGAATGAGTGTTCACAGTATTCTTCCATCAACCTTTCTGCATATTTGAAAGTTTATAATATTGGGAAATGATTTTATAATATTGGGAATGGAGGAGAACATGGGTTGATAATTTAGCCTTGAACAGAATCAGGGGACACTTATTCCTTGGCATAGCAGGACGTTATGGAAGGTCAAGTCTAAAACCCCAGCCACTTTTGTAAAGTAGAAGTGACTCTCACCTGCTAGGGTGGAGGGCCAAAAAAAAAAAAAGCATGAAGGATGGAATAACCACTGGTGAGTGCGAGAGAGGACTGACCAGACTTGGGTGGTGATGCTCAGGTCTGATGAAGTTGCCACATTTGTGATTGTCCCTGGTAGTTATTAGAAGACAACAAGTTAGTAGGATCATTGAAGGGCCACTAGCTTATGGAAGCCAAAATAGAATGAGTAGTTGGCATGAATGAGTCCCTTCAATATTTGCCAGCAGTCTGTCCTAGAACATGTCCCAACCTCTCTGGTGCTTTGTTCAAGAGATTGTTTTCAACCTTACTATCTTTTGCTTTGAATTATCTGAGATAAAAACAATGTTGCAAAACTTTGTTAACACTATTATTGTTAACATTTAACTCAGGTTATTTTGTTGTGTCCCTTAGGTAAAAGAAGAACGTCCAGAAAAAATACCAGATTTAAAATTACTGGTGGAGAAGAAATTTTTGGCTTTACAGAACAAGAATTCTGATGCAGACTTTCAAAATAATGAAAAATTTGTACAGTTTAAACAACAGCTGAAAGAACTAAAGAAGCAATGTAAGTCAACATGCTTTGCTTTGGTTTGGCTTTTTGAAATTAGGGAACTGACTTAATGAACAGCCCAGTTAACTGATTTTATAAAGTTTGCTTATCTGCTTGGCTTGATCCTCTTTCTAAGTTGCTTTCTATTGTTGCAATTCTGTATTTTGTCTAATTTTTGGTTCAAATCAGCCTGCCCATTTCTGAAAGCCAACAGTTTCCACAAAGTGCTCAGAAAATTTCCCAGCAGCTAGTTATGTGTATTGTCCCATTGCTGGGGAGGGGAATTGGGAAAACAAAATAAAACTGAAAACTATTTTATTTAAATACCAATGGTATTGTTCAAGTTTTAAACTGCTGTGCCATGCTTTAAGATAACCATACTTTGATTCTGGTTTTGCCGCTTTGGAGTAATATTAGCTATGTTTTCTCAGAAGACCACTTTATCTTCTCAACTATAGACCAAAATCTCTCTGATCCGTTTTAGCATTGTGGTAGGATAAAATTCCATGTGGTTTTTAAATTTGTTGCCTTCTTAATAAACTATTACATTCAGGTTTTTTAGTGGACATAATTTTGACTTAAGAATTAGAGCAGGCAATATAATTTTTTATACCAAAAAAAATTTTTAGACAGTATTTACCAGAAATAATATATCTTTTCTGCACAGTAAAGTACATATGTCCTTTCTTTTCCCATTCTTCCATGTGGTCCACATACCAATTTTATATAAATGGATTTTTTCACATTAGCATCTATTTAGTCCTATAGTCTTTGCTTCTTTTAGGATTGAGAAGCTTGTATTTCTTAAAGAAGTGAATAGTGAAGCAAATAACCTTTTCTAACTTCAGTCTCCCAACACCTTCATTTACACACACATAGAGCAGGAATGTTGTATGATAAATGAGACATAAATTTACCTCATGTCCTTATATGTGCTTAATGTGGGGATTCGTATTTTGAAATAGGCTTTCTTTTAAATATAAGCATTTTCTTTAAATTGATGCTGAGATCTCAAAAAATGACTGAGGAAGCTGCTTCACTTTTGTCTATTTTACAAATAACTTAAGTTTCACAATTTGGAATGTTTTGCAATCATGATGAGACTTTTGTTTTTACTGTAGATTTAACCAGTAAGCATTTTCCCCATATTTTAAGTTTATTTTTTGTTCTTTTTTGAACAGCACAGCTCCCAACATTCTTCTAATGTATTTTTCACTCTTCCCTCAAATGATTAATAATTCCCCAAAGAGATAATAATTTGCCAGTGGCTTTCTGATCTTAAAGATGCTTGTGAATTAATTGTACAGCCGTGAGAATTAGACATTATTCCCCTTAAATATACATGGGCCATATAGTCTTTATCCTTTATCCATGATACTTATTATTCAGTGGTGTGTGTGTGTGTGTGTATGTGTGTGTAGTATCTGGCACATGGACCTGTGATTACCAGCCTGAGGCCAACAAATCCCCTCAGTTGGGATGTAGAGATTAAACAAAGCTTTTAAAAGCTCACATTATATGACCTCAAGGTTGTTTACCTGGTCGTCTCGTGGTAATTAGAAACTCTGATTGGCAGCTTTCGATTTCTTGGTTAAAAACCTAAATAAACTGATTGTTTTAGGCATTTTTTCAAAGGTGTTCTCAGTGAAAAGTCCGGGAACTATTCTATTTGGTGCTTAGTGAAAATATTTTGAACTAATGTATGTACCAGTTATTAACATTTCTTTATTAAATGCAAAAGTTTTTTTGTCAAATAAATAGCAATTTTTCAATCTTGAAAAAAAAAAAAGATGCTAACGAATTTCACTTTTGGTGTTGGTTTAAGTAGCCAAATGTATTTTATTTGACTATTTGGAACCAGTACTCATAAATTGTGGCAGACTTAGCATCCAATCACAATTCCTGATTTTTAAGTAATTTTATAATACAGGTTGAAGGACAAATATTCAAAAATATAAATTGTTTCTTCTTTTGTTATTGTTTACAAAGTTATTATTCCACAAGGTAAAGGATGGAGACTTTTAGAATCATATACTCATGGAGAAACACTTTCTAATTAAGAACAACAAAATGATAAATGTTGAAATCGTGGCTATCGTTTCTTAAATCTCTCTAAAATGGGGTTGGAAAAAGAAAGAAAATGTTTCCTCAGGCCACCAGTACACGTTATTTGGATAAACAGTCAAACCTCATGTATATTTATATTGAAAGAAATACTTCCTTATATAAGGTTTCCCTGTATATTGTAACAGTGGAATTAAAATAACTTTCCCCTAAAATAATTAAAATAAAAATTTCCCCTAGAATTTTTTTTTAAAAAGTTTTTAAATTTCAAGTGACAGAACAAGCAAAATATTAATACTTTAAAAAAATTCTCTATAAGATCTGTATGCCTTACTTGCAAAATGTAATTTTAGTGCAGTATTATTAGCACTATTAATTAAACTTGTACCATGTCTAGTGGATTTTCTTTTAGATTTAACACTGCTGTGAGGGTTCTAATTAGGATCAGGCCCCCACAATATTTGTGTAGCCAGGTCAAAGGTACACTATGATATGTAAATGAGCTAATGAATCGTTTTGGGATATGTTCTGGTGGCAAGGAATTGCAATAATAATTTTTTTTTTTTTTTAAAGATTAGAAAATAGAGGCTAGGGAGAGAGACTTGCTTCTAGATGCCTGTTTTGACAGAGTAAAAGTTGAAGTACTTTTATGGTCTACATAGATCCAAAGAGTTGTTTTATGAAAATATCCACCATGTCTTCACTAACTTTATTATGTGAGAACATAAATGCAGGGGATTGCATTTGACCAAATCAGGATGTAATCAGAGAAATGCCAGGAATCTTTTAGGTGGGAAGAGGCCAAGATAGAGCTTGCAATGAAGTTGTCTCCCAGGTGGTTTTGTCTCGTGGGCAGGCCTAGGTACACTGTGCTGGCAGTGTATGAGCTGTAAGTTGATCTGTCTGTGGCTCAGCAGCTGGTTCTCAAAGTTTTTGGTCTTATGCTCCCTTTACATTCTTAATTTTTTTTTTTTTTTTTTTTTTTTTTTGAGACAGAGTCTCGCTTTGTTACCCATGCTGAAGTACAGTGGTGCAATCCTGGCTCACTTCAACCTCCTCCTCCCAGGTTCAAGTGATTCTCCTGCCTCAGCCTCCCAAGTAGCTGGGATTATACGTGCACACCACCACACCCAGCTAATTTTTGTATTTTTAGTAGAGACAGGGTTTTGCCACGTTGGCCAGGCCGGTCTTGAACTCCTGACCTCAGGTGATCCACCTGCCTCAGCCTCCCAAAGTGTTGGGATTACAGGCATGAGCCACCACGCCTGGTCACATTCCTAAAATTTACTGAGAGCCCCCAGAGAGCTTTTGTTTATTGGTTATATCAACTGACATTTATCATGTTAGAAATCAAAACTGAAGAATTTTTAAAATATTAACATATTAAAAATAAGCCTGTGGCATGTTAATATGAACAGTATTTGATATGGAATACCACTTTACATTTTACAAACATAGAGGAAAAATTATTGAGAAGAGTGGCATTCTTTTACATTTTTGCCAGTCTCTTCAATTTTTGGCTTATTTAATAGAAGGTAGCTAGATCCTCATATTTGCATCTATATTTGGTCTATTTTGTTGATGTATACAAAGAAAATTTTGTCTCACACATTGGTAACTGAACTTGCTGAAAAGATCTTGCAGACCACCAGAAGTTCTCACTTTGACAACTCTAGATCTAGGCCAGGGGTCAGTAAACTCTGGGCCATGGAGCAAATTCAGCCTGCCTCCTGATTTTCTATGGCCTGCAAGCTAGCAGTGGTTTTTATATTTTTTAATTGTTGGAGGAAAAAATCAAAAGAGGAGTAATATTTGGTGACTTGTGAAAATTATACGAAAATTCTATTTCAGTGTCCATAAATAGTTTCATGGCAACATAGTCATACTCACCTGTTAATGTGTTTTCTGTGGGTACTGTCACACTGTCATGGCAGGGTTGAGTGGGTGTGTCACAGATCATCTGGTTAGCAGAGCTTATCATATTTATTATCTGGCTTTTTACAGTAAATGTTTACTGACCCTTGATCTAAATTATATTCAGAAATAATGGCAGTTTTTATTTTTTTAATTTTAGATTTTTTCCCTAAATACCATCCATTTGTCTCAGGTACATTCAGAACACTTTGAGGATTCACTGTGTATGAATTACTATAGTTGAGGCTCTGAAATAAAAAGTGAAAAGCAGGACTCTGTAAATGCAGAAGACAGTGTATACACACATGATATAATATGAGAACCATTAACAACAACTATCAAGTCAAAAGCAAAGAAAACATCAGAAACAAATGTTATACAATGTGGGACCTAAGTGAGGAGAGTGAAAACAGAAATGCCATGCCAGTCAACTGGTACGGGGCTTTCTGGAGCAGGAGGTTCAGAAAGATTTTGAGACTGGGTTCAGCTCCAGTAGGAAAGAATGTGCTAAAAGATAACAGTGGGAAAGGAGAGGGCAGTACAGATGTCTAGTATTTACCATCCTTAGAATACAAACCTAACAGATATACTACACTCATTTAAAGATACTGTTACTCTAAAGATAATATATTTCAGTTACACAATTATTTTCCTAATAATTATGTCTTATAGATATTACTGGCATTAGATATAACATCTTTGAACAAATAATTTTATCCTTTAGATACCCAGTGTCCTGTATGTTAGAAATAATTACGTCTGCCTCAGCTTACATCTCAGGGTCATTACCAAGATTAAATGAGATACTGGCTCTGCTAGCTCTAAAAGCTTTAGATGTAAGTTATTGAGGAAAAGCTAGTACAGCATAATGGAAAGAATGTGGCTTAGCAGCCAGAAGACTTGGATTTGAGTCACTTAATAGTAGCCTGCTCTCCCTTCAGGTACCACCTATCTTAGATACTTCCAACTCTTGGAGGCACAAAATCAAGATTGAAGATAACTTCTATACTTCTACACAAGATGACCAGGATAGTGATGGTAGTGATAACTGAGTTAGGGAACAATTTCACAGAGAAGAATTTCCTAAACAGTAATTATATTCTCAGTAACCCAAGTTGTGAAGTGAAACAATATGATTTGGTTTAAGGCAGACATAACCAGACTTTCTTGGATGAAATAATTTTAATTTAGCTAGACAGTATGGATAATTTTCTCTTCTCCTTGCCTTAAACTGCCTTCACTATTACAGCTCATGGTTTCTTGCAATTTTAACATCAGGAGAACTTAATTAGAATGTGTGAACTCCTCTGTGTAGACACTTTTTCAAGTCATCAAGCAATCTTTCTGGCGTCTTTTATTCATTTACCTGTCACGCGACTTTCAGGCCCTGTGGATTTTAACATACATCAGCAAAGGCAGAAATTGAGGGCAGTTGACAAAGCCCTTATGTTTTGAAAGTTTCTAAGATTGAGATTTAGAAACTTTCAAAACATAAGGGCTTTGCTTTATGTTCAAAAATAGAATTGAATGTGAATCTGAAATTTTTAGTATTAATTTAATATACAGTATAATTTTGTTAGTACATTTAAATGCTAAACTTAAAGAACATATCGTATTACCTTTTAATGAAAAAATGCTTATCTGAAAAGGTTCACCACAAATTTAGACAGTATATTTAGGTCACTGTTAGATATAGAATATATGATATAGAGATAATTGCATCTATGAGTGCAGCTTATACATCATTTTGAGTGACGATGATATTTGTATTGGACATAGAGAAACATAGGAATTAACACTGTAATCTAGCAATTAATATGGATTCATTTTAAGCACACCCAATCTAGATCTCAAAACTGACAAAAGGAGGGAGTGGCCATTCACTTTACAAAAGGATTCTCTCAAGGATACTATTAAGTGTTCTCAGGAACATTAGAAACCTTCACTTTACTGTTTTTAGTTGGTGGCTTTTCCATCTCCTTGAGCGTCTACTCAAAACCGCAGTGTAGTTGCACAAGGGTAGGGGTTTTTATGTTTTGCTTACTGATGTACTCCTTGAACTCCAGCATGAGGCCTAGGCACAGTGTAGTATTACCATAGCACAGGTCCTTGATGGTCACAACAATCTTCCAGAAAACCATCATGTGCTTAAGAGCTTCTGTGCTACTGAAAGAGGACACCTGTCGCCCCTGCCAGCTTATTATTGCTGTGAGGGGGTGTGGACCCAGTGTTGCCAGATCTTCAGGTTGTTTTGGAAAACTCAGAAATCTAAGTTACTAGATTTTTCTGTTTTTCAGTTACTAGATTTTTAAAACACTGTTCAGACAAAACTGTTAGTTTGTAACCTTTGGCTTTACCTTCTCATAATGTAATTTTTTTAGTGCCTTATTAGACACTTTAATGAGAGACAGCAGCCATTTAATTTACTGTTAGTTTGTGATATCTTCAGAAGAGTCGATGGTTTTGCTTTCATGATACTGCAAACTAAGGCCAAAATGTGCAGTTTGCTTCATTTGGGAATGTATAGTGTAGAAACCTGTTGGGTTCTATTGAAAAAGCAAGTGGGGGTTTTGTGATAGGGGGCCAGGTATGGGAGCCCCCTCATCCAGATGCAGGTGAACAGTGTGGTTCTAGAGAAGACCAGTGATTGGAAGGGTATGTGTGAGTTTTGAAACTTGGAAGAAGACAGATGAGAAGTAAATAAAGGTAGTGCCAAGAGGGAAAATATTTGACTTTGCCTAGAAATACATTGAGTGCATTTAAACTGGGCAAGGTATTGACTAACTTGCCTTCATCCTGATACGATTCAACTTAGAAATTTCTTACTTTGTCATAAGGTATAACTGTTGTTAGAAATAGATAATCGGTGTTGCGAAGAAAAGTCAGCACAGAGACAAAGGACCTCTTAGCAAGGCAGTCTTTACTTTCTGCAGAAAGGGTGCCCCACACAGATGGAACAATGGCGAGAGCACACCTGAACAAAGGAAAGGCAGACATATTTATCCCTTATGCCTTTGGGTCATCCTTACTGCTCTATCCTGCATCTATTGACTGGAGCTGAACCTCACAATCTTAAACTGATACCCGATTTGCTAATAGCCTAAAACTTTCCTAAATAGGTAAGTGCAAGGAAGAACAAAGAAGGAGAGGAAGTTGCTTATGAAAGGTTTAAGGCTAAGACTTGCCTGGGCCTGTCCAGACATGCCTGAGTAAGCCAAAGCAACTAACTGGGCTAAAGTGTAAGAACTGATAGTTGATAGGAGGCTTTAGAGTAAGGAGCTATTATTATTCCTAGTGTCTATTATTTTATTTTTAAACCAAGACGAACTTTTAAGAGGAACTTTTCTACTTTCTACAACTGTCTATCCAAATTCACAAATGATGTGAATTGCTGGCCTGCAATGAACCAAAGTCCAAGACCCTTTAAGACAGGAATAATTTCTTATGAATCCCTATGTTCTTTTTGTTTCTCAAATAGTAGGAGCTCAGTTAATATTTATAGAACAGATTTATTCAACTGATCAGATAAGCTGCCTAGAAAAAGAGGGTCAGAACCTAGTTAAGGCAGTCTGATGATAAAAATCCTTTGCCTTTCAATACATCGTCAGTAAGGAAGAGAATAGAGGACAAAAATTAGCGTTTGTAGGGTTGAGATCTAAAATCAGCAGACAAGGTTAAAAATTTATATTGTCTTTGAAAATTCCCTGAAGTGCTCAACAAAAGTAAATACATAATTTTGTGTATATAACCACTTACAATGATATGTTGGCACAAACGTATAGTATATACAGCAATACACATTTTAATGTCACAGAATATGGCTTAAGTCTTTTAAGTGTGACTGCTTAGAACATTCAAACAAATTGATGAAGTTTGCTGGCTCTTCTATGGTTTTACCGCCTCTGTACCTCTCAGCAGGTCTTCATTTTTTCCTCAAAGATGTGGATGAAGCCATTGCCATTCACTTGCTGAATGACTTAATTGTTGGGAAATGCTAAAAATCGTAAATGTCACAACCAAGGTGGACTTTTTCAGGCTGGATTGCGTCCTGAGAGCTTATGTTCATTGAGTGAAATTTCTGCCCTATACACATTTTTTATTCTTTGAGTGTTTGCCTCTCTCCTCTTTCCTCCTCTCTCCATCAGCGTCTGTCTTTTCTGTGTGTCTCTTTCCTCCCTGCTGCTTTATTTGTGTCTCCCACTCCATATGTTTTCTCTTTTCCATAAATCTTGATTTACATCATTGCAGCTGAAGAGTGTCATCCCCATCTTAATGATGAAGCAGCCTCAGAGAGGTAAAGTGATATGCCCAAGGCCAACAAAGCTAGTGAACAGTAGAACCAGAAGACAGAGGATGCCAGGGATGAAGAGAGAACATTGGAGAGAAGTGTAGCTACTCTCCCTCTTTTCTTTTGTAAAGCTGTTACTTTTTAGGAGTGTTTACATTTTAAAGCAGATTTGGGGGACCAAATAAATAAATTAAGAAAAAGATTAATTCAAATTAAAGGATTGATTCCATAGTGGTGGAGTTTTAATCAGGTCATTAAGCTGTCCAGGAGTTATTATGTAGTGAGAAATTAACTTTTCTACATGTCCTTTATATTGTACAATAAAAGCACTCATCTACTCTGCATTCATCTTAGGTTTGCCCTATTCCTATTTGCTGATAGTTACAATACAAGTCATAGGCATGCTTTGTATAATGCCTAGTACCTAAAGTACTCAGTGAGTGCTGTTTGAATTAATGAATAATAGCTGACATTGTTTGAGTGCTTACCTATGCTCAGGCTATGGTACTTGCAGACTTTATGTGCATTATTATTATTATTATTATTATTTGAGATGGAGTTTTGCTCTTGTTGCTCAGGCCAGAGTGCAGTGGCATGATCTTGGCTCACTGCAACCTCTGCCTCCCAGGTTCAAGTGATTCTCCTGCCTTAGCCTCCTGAGTAGCTGGGATTTACAGGCACCCACCACCCAACCTTGCTAATTTTTTGTATTTTTAGTAGAGACGGGGTTTCACCATGTTGGCCAGGCTGGTCTTGAACTCCTGACCTCAGGTGATCTGCCTGCCTCAGCCTCCCAAAGTGCTGGGATTACAGGCGTGAGCCACCACGCCCAGCCTGTTTATGTGCATTATTATTTCTTTCTCTCAGCTCTATTAGATGACTGTATCCATTTTATAGATTAGAAAATAAGCAAAGAAATGTAATATAACTTGCCTAAAACCCTGATCCTGAAATTCATACCCAGGTTTAGGTGACACCAAAGCCCATGTCATGTTCTTTCCCCCATACCACACCAATTCTTTTTTTTTTTTAGATGGAATCTTCCCTCCATCGCCCAGGCTGGAGTCCAGTGGCGCGATCTCGGTTCACTGCAATCTCTGCCTCCTGGGTTCACGCCGTCTTCCTGCCTCAGCCTCCTGAATAGCTGGGACTACAGGTGCCTGCCATGACGCCTGGCTAATTTTTTTGCATTTTTAGTAGAGACGGGGTTTCACCGTGTTAGCCAGGATGGTCTGTCTCCTGACCTCGTGATCCGCCCACCTTGGTCTCCCAAAGTGCTGGGATTACAGGCGTGAACCGTTGTGCCCGGCCACCACACCAATTCGTGAAAACACTTTTGTGTGTTTTTTTCTTTCTCTCAATTCAAGCATATCATTCATGGAAAAATCTTACTTTTAATAGGACTCTTGAAGAGTGAATCATCTGTGTAGATCTTCCAGATCATAGAATTGCCTTGATGTACTTAGATGACACTGGAGGAATCTGCTTCATCTAGCTGAGAGAGAGTCCTTTTTGGTCACTTGCATTTAGAGATTAGGGAGTAGGAATGATACCAGACATTACATAGCAGTTCTTCTTTTCCAGATCCCTATGGTTTTGGCAATTCATTTAGAATATAGTGCCTAAGAATGATGTTTCTGGTGAAATAGTTGGTGTGTTATGGCAGAGAGGAGGAGGATATTTATGGCATCCCAAGTTTAGAACAAATTCCATGAAATTTATTTCAAACATAACAACAGTAATCTCTTGCACATACATCATCTCGCGTAATCTTTACAACATCCACATGCAGGAAAGGAATGCATGAAAAGTACAAGTTCTGTTTTTAGCAGACTGAACACCATATAATAAGAGTCTTGGAGGTGACATATTTACCCAGTGTCTCACAGTCAAGAGGCCACAAGGATAGCAAATATGTTCACGAGGAAAGGGGAAGTTTTAAAATGACAGATAGCTATAATTAAAGTTAGTAAAGAAAGGTTCAGTTATCAAGGGACAAATGAGTCAGCAGCAAGTTTAGACACAAACTGTGAACTCTGGGTGTTTTTCTCATTGTGACTTATTTTAAGAGAGTATGATGCCATCCACACTCAGAAAGTAGCCTGAATCTAGATTAGGAAGACCAAGTCTTAAGTGTCCCAGAGATGACGTTACATTATACCTAAGAAAATAATTATCTTGTCAAGTTATAATTCCTGAAGTTAGAATGATTTAAGTGTTGTATTTGTTATATAGACTAGAAGTTCCAGACAAAGTTACTAAGCATTTCTGACTACTTCTACTTCATTTTTAAAAGACTTTTTTTTTTTTTCTTTTGGAAAGAAAGTTTAAGTAGAATTCTGGCAGGTTAGTGTGTGGTGTGTTATTGTGTGTATAGCAAATAGACATGGTTTACTCATTAACCATTCTGAAATTTTGAAGTCAAATGAATTGTTTCAAGTTAATATTATAATTTGTCTTTATAGAGCAGCTATAATTTAATATTATATGTATATTGTAGCAATTATATAGGGAAAAAACTGCATATAGAAATTCAGAGCTACTTGTATAGAAATGCATTGTTGGTGAACAACATTTGAAATCGAGCAGTGATACAATTTTACACATGCAAATAATACTAATGACTTGCTACATTTCATTTCAATTTAAGATTTTAGGAACATTAATGTAGTGTCACAAAAAGGGCACAATAATGGAAATCGAAAGACCTAACTTAGACATCAATGAATGGATTCTGCCCACTCTGGCAATTCAGTTTCTGTCTCTGGATCTCATATCCTCACATAGGAGAAAGGCTTCATCTCTAAGGCTGCCTTCCAGATGGTGATAGATGATGATGACATGCTCTACTGCTAACATGTGCTGCCTCTTCAGTATCATTCTAATATGTTTTCTTTGGAATTCCATATCTTAAGGACATGTTCTGAAATAATGAAGCAAAATTTACTTACAAAGATATCCTTTATGATATTATTTGTAATTAATATATTACTAACACTGTAACATAATAGTTGAGGGCTAGTTATGTAAAATATGCAACATCAGTTCAGTGAAATATTTTGCAGTCATTAAAAATGATGTGAGGAGTTTTAAAAACATCAGGAAATAAATGCTTATGCTATTAAGAGTTAACAGGGGCCAGGCACAGTGGCTCACGCCTGTAATCCCAACACTTTGGGGGGCCGAGGCAGGTGGATCACCTGAGGTTGGGAGTTCGAGACCAGCCTGTCCAACATGGAGAAACCCCGTCTCTACTAAAAATACAAAATTAGCTGGACGTAGTGGCACATGCCTGTAATCCCAGCTACTCAGGAGGCTGAGGCAGGAGAATTGCTTGAACCTGGGAGGCGGAAGTTGCAGTGGGCCAAGATCACGCCATGGCACTCCAGCCTAGGCAACGAGCGAAACTCCATCTCAAAAAAAAAAAAAGAAAAGAAAAGAGTTAACAGGATACAAAAATTGAGTATTCAGTATGATTACAACTAGGTTAAATACACATTTATGTAAAGTAGACTTCATCAAAATTAAAACCTTCAACTTATCGCGACAGCTATTAAGGTAATGAATGGACAAGCTACAATATAGGACAAAATATTCACAAAACATGTATCTTACAAAGAATATGTGTATCCAGACTGTATAAAGAACTGGAACTAATAATAAGAGACAACACACTTCTGTTTAAAAATTAGCAAAGGTTTGAACAGACTTCACAAAAGACGATAAACAAGTGGCTAATAAACATATGAAAATTATTTTTAAAACCACATTCACAGAATAAACACTGCTGGTGGTAGCATTATGCTTCTACCTTGACTTTTTCTCTACCTTCATTTTTAAAATATGTATTTATTCTTCACTAATTTTTCTATAAAGAGTCTATATAGTTTTATAATCAGGAAACCAAAATCCCTCAGTTTACTGAGAAAGAGCTACTGGTTAGGAGTGACAGGAGGATATTTTCTCAGAAAAGAGGTAAGTGTAAAACAAAGCAAAAAGCATATTTCTTCTTCTAAGATTTCAGAAGAATTGAAAGAAGAAAGGTACATGGAAGCTTTATCTTCACCCCTAGTTTTATGCTAAGTGTGCCCCTTCAGTCTCTGCCTATCACTGAGTCAGTCTGGTGGACAGTGAGAAGCAGCCTCATATTTACCCTTTGTTACTCTCTGTTAACTCTCATCATCCCCATTAACTGTATGTTGTTGATTTATTTGCCAGGGCCTTGTTACTTTGTCCTTGAAATATCAGAAAGTGTTAGTGGTTCTTGTGGAGAGTGTTGCCCCTTTGTATATGTTGAAAGAGGAGGAAGAATATTTGTATTGTATGCATGACTATATTTTACAAGGCATATTTTAGCTTACAAAGCACTCTCCCATCTATTATCTTATTTAATTTTCACAACAGCTTAGTGTGGTGGATAGATAGTATTCGTCCCATTTTACAGATGAGGTTCTGCACAATCAGTTGTCCTGCACAGTTCTATCAATCAGCCCCCCACGAAAAATTCTCTTGTGACACTTTGTAGTTGACACCTTCCCCCATTCCCAGCCCCTGGCAACCACTATTTTGTTTTTTCTATATATAATTTTAATTTTTCCAGAATGTTATATAGGTGGAATTGTACAGCGTATAGCCTTTTGAGTGGCTTCTTTCACTTATCAGAGTGCATTTGACATTCATTAATGGTATTGCTAGTTATCTGCAGTTTGTTGCATTTTATTGCTGAGTAGTATTTCATTGTATGGATGTACCATAGTTTCATTTACCAGTGGAAGAACATCTCAGTTGTTTGCAGCTGGTGGCCATTATGAATAAAACTGCTAGAAGGATTCATGTACAGAGTTTTATGTGAATATGTTTTAATATCTATTGAGTAAATATCCAGGCATAAGATTGATGGCTTTGGTAAGCATATGATTGCTGGGATTAGTAAACATATGATGTTTAGCTTATAAAAAATGGTCATTGTGTCGATGTTTATAAAATTTAAAAAAAAAGAAATGGACAAACTGTTTTTCAACGTGCAGCGTATGAGAATTGCACCCTCACCAGCACATGGATTATTTTTGGTTTTGTTTTTCATTCTGCTATTCTAATAAGTATGTAGTGATATTTCATTGTGGTTTTATTTTATGTTTTTCTAACCTTTTTTATATTTAAATTTTTCATATAATGTTCATATTTCTCTATTTTTACATCTTCTACATTTATTCTTTAATTCATTCCAGAAACACCAGAAACACTATAGGTGACCTGTAGCAATGGTTCTCAGAGTAGCATGAGCATCACCTAGAAACTTATTAAAAATACAGATTTTTAGGTTCTACCCTAGACCTACTGAATCTGAAACTGGGAGAGTAAGACTGAATTTTCAGCTCTCCAAATGATTCTCCTGTAACCCAAAGTTTGAGAACCTCTGGTCTACAGTGGAGGTGTTCACCCATGCCTAGGCGTCAGTATCAACTGTGAATATTAAAAAAAGAAAAGAAAATCAGAGTTCAATCTCTACCCAGAGATTCAAATTTAGTTTGTGTCTGGTAAGCCCACAGGCATTTTTTTTTAACGTTATCCAGGTAATGCTAACGTACAATGAGGGTTGAAAATAATCTACTAAAAGTTGTTTGCTAGGCACTCTAAAGGATAAATCTGATACCAATTCCAGATCTAATGCAGCTTATTATTTAAAAGGAAGGATCCATAGAAGCATATCTTAGCATAGTCATAAGCACATACATATAAGTTACTTAGTAATTATCTAATGAATTAAATTGTACTTAGTGTCCTGGTTTTAAATATAAACTAACTTCATTTACCTATATCTCAGAGTCTCATTTTGAAACTTGGTGTTGTACTCAGCATTCATTCATTCAGCAGATGTTCATTGAATATGCTGGGAATATGGCAGGGAACAAAATAGACAAGTCTCTATGCTCATGGAGCTTATATGCTGGCACTTAGCATCAACTCACAGTATTTTCGGGAAAATACATTTCTTTATAACTCCAAAACAAAGATGTCTATTTATTGATAGTCTTAATCGTGATATTTGTGTTATGCTCAAGTACTGTCTTTCAGAGTTATTTGCCTTGTATTTGTTAAAATTTCTATTAGTCGTTACATTCTTTTTCCTGAATAACTTTTTTCTTTTTTTTGAGATAGAGTCACATTCTGTCACCCAGGCTGGAGTGCAGTGGCACAATCTTGGCTCACTGCAACCTCCGACTCCTGGGTTCAAGCGATTCTCCTGCCTCCCAGGTAGCTAGGATTACAGGTGCCTGCCACCACGCCAAGCTGATTTTTGTACTTTTAGTGGAGACTGGGTTTCACCATGTTGGCCAGGCTCCTAGTCTCGAACTCCTGACCTTATGTGATCCTCCTGCCTTGGCCTCCCAAAGTGCTGGGATCACAGGCATGAGCCACCAAGCCCAGCCCTAGAAAACTTTGTTTTTTCTTTTTTTGTACTTTAAGTTCTAGGGTACATGTGCACAACGTGCAGGTTTGTTATATAGGTATACATGTGCCATGTTGGTTTGCTGCACCCATCAACTTATCACTTATCTTAGGTGTTTCTCCTAATGCTATCCCTCCCCCAGCCTTCTTACTCCCTGACAAGTCCTGGTGTGTGATGTTCCCCCTTCTCCATGTCCTAGTGTTCTCACTGCTCAATTCCCACCTATGAGTGAGAACATGTGGGTTTGGTTTCCTGTCCTTGTGATAGTTTCCCAAGAATGATGGTTTCCAGCTTCATCCGTGTCCCTGCAAAGGACATGGACTCATCCTTTTTTATGGCTGCATAGTATTCCGTGGTGTATATGTGCCACATTTGCTTAATCTAGTCTATCACTGATGGGCATTTGGTTTAGTTCCAAGTCTTTGCTATTGTGAACAGTGCCACAATAAACATACATGTGCATGTTTCTTTATAGTAGCATGATTTATAATCCTTTGGGTATATACCCAGTAATGGGATGGCTGGGTCAAATGTTATTTCTAGTTCTAGATCCTTGAGGAATTGCCACACTGTCTTCCACAGTGGTTGAACTAATGTATGCTCCCACCAACAGTGTAAAAGCATTCCTATTTCTCCACATCCTCTCCAGCATCTGTTGTTTCCTGACTTTTTAATGATCACCATTCTAATTGGCTTGAGATGGTATCTCATTGTGGTTTTCATTTGCATTTCTCTGGTGACCAGTGATGATGAGCATTTTTTCATGTCTGTTGTCTGCATAAATGTCTTCTTTTGAGAAGTGGCTGTTCATATCCTTTGCCCACTTTTTGATGGGATTATTTGTTTTTTTTTTCTAGTAAATTTGTTTAAGTTCTTTGTAGATTCTGGATATTAGCCCTTTGTCAGATGGGTAGATTGCAAAAATTTTCTCCCATTCTGTAGGTTGCCTGTTCACTCTGATGGTAGTTTCTTTTGCTGTGCAGAAGCTCTTTAGTTTAATTAGATCCCATTTGTGTATTTTGACTTTTGTTGCCATTGCTTTTGGTGTTTTAGTCATGGAGTCCTTGCCCATGCCTATGTCCTGAATGGTGTTGCCTAGGTTTTGTTCTAGGGTTTTTATGGTTTTAGGTCTAACATTTAAGTTTTAATCCATCTTGAATTAATTTTTGTATAAGGTGTAAGGAAGGGATCCAGTTTCAGCTTTCTACATACGGCTAGCCAGTTTTCCCAGCACCATTTATTAAATAGAGAATCTTTTCCGCATTTCTTGTTTTTGTAGGTTTGTCAAAGATCCGTTGGTTGTAAATGTGTGGTGTTATTTCTGAGGCCTCTGTTCTGTTCCATTGGTCTACATATCTGTTTTGGTACCAGTACCATGCTGTTTTGGTTACTGTAGCCTTGTAGTGTAGTTTGAAGTCAGGTAGCATGATGCTCCCAGCTTTGTTCTTTTGACTTAGGATTGTCTTGGCAATATGAGCTCTTTTTTGTATTTCCAATTCTGTGAAGAAAGTCATTGGTAGCTTGATGGGGACGGCATTGAATCTATAAATTACTTTGGGCAGTATGGCCATTTTCACTATATTGATTCTTCCTATCCATGAGCATGAAATTTTCTTCCATTTGTTTGTGTCCTCTTTTATTTCATTGAGCAGTGGTCTGTAGTTCTCCTTGAAATGGTCCTTCACATCCCTTGTAGGTTGGATTCCTAGGTGTTTTATTTTTGTAGCAATTGTGAATGGGAATTCATTCGTGATTTGGCTCTCTGTTTGTCTGTTATTGGTGTATAGAAACGCTTGTGGTTTTTGCACATTGATTTTGTATCCTGAGACTTTGCTGAAGTTGCTTATCAGCTTAAGGAGATTTTGGGCTGAGACGATGGGGTTTTCTAAATATACAATCATGTCATCTGCAAACAGGGACGATTGGACTTCCTCTTTTCCTAGTTGAATACCCTTTCTTTCTTTCTCTTGCCTGATTGCCCTGGCCAGAACTTCCAACACTATGTTGAATAGGAGTAGTCAGAGAGGACATCCTTGTCTTGTGCCGGTTTTCAAAGGGAATGCTTCCAGTTTTTGCCCATTCCATATGATATTGACTGTGAGTTTGTCATAAATAGCTCTTATTACCTTGAGATATGTTCCATCGATACCTAGTTTATTGAGAGTTTCTTAGCATGAAAGGCTGTTGAAGTTTGTCAAAGGCCTTTTCTGCATCTATTGAGATAAGCATGTGGTTTTTGACGTTGGTTCTGTTTATATGATGGATTAAATTTATTGATTTGTGTATGACGAACCAGCCTTGCATCCCAGGGATGAAGCGGACTCGATCGTGGTGGATAAGTTTTTTGATGTGCTGATGGATTCAGTTTGCCAGTATTTTATTGAGGATTTTCACATCGATGTTCATCAGGGATATTGGTCTAAAATTCTCTTTTTTTGTTGTGTCTCTGCCAGACTTTGGTATCAGGATGATGTTGGCCTCATAAAAGGAGTTAGGGAGGATTCCCCCTTTTTCTATTGATTGGAATAGTTTCTGAAGGAATGGTACCAGCTCCTCTTTGTACCTCCGGTAGAATTCAGCTGTGAATCCATCTGGTACTGGACTTTTTTTTGGTTGGTAGGCTTTTAATTATTGCCTCAATTTCGGAGCCTGTTATTTGTCTATTCAGAGATTCCACTTCTTCCTGGTTTAGTCTTGGGAGGGCGTATGTGTCTAGGAATTTAGCTATTTCTTCTAGATTTTCTAGTTTATTTGCGTAGAGGTGTTTATAGTATTCTCTGATGGTAGTTTGTATTTCTGTGGGATCAGTGGTGATATCCTCTTTATCATTTTTTATTGTGTCTCTTTGATTCTTCTCTCTTTTCTTCTTTATTAGTCTTGCTAGTGGTCTATCAATTTTGTTAATCTTTTCAAAAAACCTGGATTCATTGATTTGTTGAAGGGTTTTTTGTGTCTCTATCTCCTTCAGTTCTCCTCTGATCTTAGTTATTTCTTGCCTTCTGCTAGCTTTTGAGTTTGTTTGCTCTTGCTTCTCTAGTTCTTTTAATTGTGATGTTAGGGTGTCAATTTTAGATATTTCCTGCTTTCTCTGACGGGCATCTAGTGCTGTAAATATTCCTCTACGCACTGCTTTAAATGTGTCCCAGAGATTCTGGTATGTTGTATCTTTGCTCTCATTGGTTTCAAAGAACATCTTTGTTTCTGCCTTCATTTCGTTATTTACCCAGTAGTCATCCAGGAGTAAGTTGTTCAGTTTCCATATAGTTGTGCGGTTTTAAATGAGTTTATTAATCCTGAGTTCTAATTTGATTGCACTGTAGTCTGAGAGACAGTTTGTTGTTATTTCTGTTCTTTTACATTTGCTGAGGAGTGCTTTACCTCCAATTATGTGGTCAATTTTAGAGTAAGTGCGATGTGGTGCTGAGAAGAATGTATATTCTGTTGATTTGGGGTGGAGAGTTTTGTAGATGTCTATTAGGTCTGCTTGGTGCAGAGCTGAGTTCAATTCCTGGATATCCTTGTTAACCTTCTGTCTTGATGATCTGTCTAATATTGACAGTGGGGTGTTAAAGTCTCCTGTTATTATTGTGTGTGAGTGTAAGTCTCTTTGTAGGTCTCTAAGGACTTTCGTTATGAATCTGGGTGCTCCTGTATTGGGTGCATATATATTTAGGATAGTTAGCTCTTCTTGTTGAATTGATCCCTTTACCATTATGTAATGGCCTTCTTTGTCTCTTGATCTTTGTTGGTTTAAAGTCTGTTTTATCCGAGACTAATATTGCAACCCCTGCTTTTCTTTGCTTTCCATTTGCTTTGTAGATCTTCTTCCATCCCTTTATTTTGAGCCTATGTGTGTCTGTGCACGTGAGATGGGTCTCCTGAATACAACACACTGATGGGTCTTGACTCTATCCAATTTGCCAGTCTGTGTCTTTTAATTGGGACATTTATCCCATTTTTATTTAAGGTTAATATTGTTATGTTTGGATTTGATCCTGTCATTATGATATTAGCTGGGTTTTTTGCCTGTTAATTGATGCAGTTTCTTCCTAGCATTGATGGTTTTTACAGTTTGGCATGTTTTTGTGGTGGCTGGTACTGGTTGTTCCTTTCCATGTTTAGTGCTTCCTTCAGGAGCTCTAGTAAGGCAGGCCTGGTGGTAACAAAATCTCTCAGCATTTGCTTGTCTGTAAAGGATTGTATTTCTCCTTCACTTATGAGGCTTAGTTTGGCTGGATATGAGATTCTGGGGTGAAAATTCTTTTCTTTAAGAATGTTGAATATTGGCCCCCACTGTCTTCTGGCTTATAAGGTTTCTGCTGAGAGATCTGCTGTTAGTCTGATGGGCTTCCCTTTGTGGGTAACCTGACCTTTCTCTCTGGCTGCCCTTAAGATGTTTCCCTTCATTTCAACCTTGGTGAATCTGACAATTACGTGTCTTGGGGTTGCTCTTCTCAAGGAGTATCTTTTTGGCGTTCTCTGTATTTCCTGAATTTGAATGTTGGCGTACCTTGCTCCATTGGGGATGTTCTCCTGGATAATATCCTGAAGAGTGTTTTCCAACTTGGTACCATTCTCCCCGTCACTTTCAGGTACACCAATCAAACATAGATTTGGTCTTTTCACATAGTCTCAAATTTCTTGGAGGCTTTGTTCATTTCTTTTTACTCTTTTTTCTCTAAACTTTTCTTCTTGCTTTATTTCATTAATTTGGTCTTCAGTCACTGATATCATTTCTTCCACTTGATCGAATCGGCTGTTGAAGCTTGTGCATGCATCACGAAGCTCTCGTGCCATGGTTTTCAGCTCCATCAGGTCATTTAAGGTCTTCTCTACACTGTTTATTCTAGTTAGTCATTTGTCTAATCTTCTTTCAGGGTTTTTAGCTTCCCTGCAATGGGTTAGAACATGCTCCTTTAGCTTGGATAAGTTTGTTATTACTGGCCTTCTGAAGCCTAGTTCTGTCAGCTTGTCAAAGTCATTCTCTATCCAGGTTTGTTCTGTTGCTGAGGAGCTGCGATCCTTTGGAGGAGAAGAGGCACTTTGGGTTTTAGAATTTTCGGCTTTTCTGCTCTGGTTTCTCCGCATGTTTGTGGTTTTTACCTACCTTTGGTCTTTGATGTTGTGACCTACAGATGGAGTTTTGATGTGGATGTCCTTTTTGTTGATGTTGATGCTATTCCTTTCTGTTTGTTAGTTTTCCTTCTAACATCAGGTCCCTCAGCTGCAGGTTTGTTGGAGTTTGCTGGAGGTCCACTCCAGACCTTGTTTGCCTGGGTATCACCAGCGGAGGCTGCAGAATTGCACATATTGCAGAACAGCAAATATTGCTTCCTGATCCTTCCTCTGGAAGCTTTGTCCCAGAGGGGCACCCACGTGTATGAGTTGTCTGTCAGTCCCTACTGGGAGGTGTCTCCCAGTTAGGCTACACAGGGTTCAGGGACCCACTTGGGGAAGCAGTCTGTCCGTTCTCAGAGCTCAGTTGTCGTGCTGAGAGAACCACTGCTCTCTTCAGAGCTGTCAGACAGGGATGTTTAAGTCTGCAGAAGTTTCTGTTGCCTTTTGTTCAGCTATGCCTTGCCCACAGAGGTGGAGTCTGGTAGGCCTTGCTGATTTGTGTTGGGCTTCCCCAGGTTTGAGCTTCCCAGCTGCTTTGTTTACCTACTCAAGCCTCAGCAATGGCAGATGCCCCCCCACCCACCTCGTCCCCCCACCTCCCCCCCGCCAAACTTCAGCCTCACAGGTTGTTCTCAGGCTGCTGCACTAGCAGTGAGCAAGGCTCTGTGGGCGTGGGACTCGCCAAGCCAGGCGCAGGAGAAAATCTCCTGGTCTGTCAGTTGCTAAGACCATGGGAAAAGTGCAGTATTTTGGGGACAGTGTCCTGTTTTTCCAGGTACAGTCTGTCACAGCTTCCCTTGACTAGGAAAGGGAAATCCCCTGACCCCTTGCACTTCCTGGGTGAGGGGATGCCCCACCTTGCTTCAGCTTGCCCTCCGTGGGCTGCACCCACTGTCCAACCAGTCCCAATGAGATGAACCAGGTACCTCAATTGGAAGTGCCAAAATCACCAGTCTTCTGTGTCGATCACGCTGGGAGCTGCAGACCGGAGCTGTTCCTGTTCGGTCATCTTGGAATGGACCAGCCCTGGATAACTTTTTAAAACTCATTTGTTTAGTCACCTATATATGTTGATAACAGTGGTACAGATAGAGACTGTCTAAGCCATGGAAAGATAACTGGAATCTGAAATGAGAAAATGTAAGTTCACATAATGGCACAACCAAGTAGTAGTTTGTGGTTTTTAAAGCACATCAATTAAATTATATTTTTATGCAAAGTATAGTAATATAATAATAATGCTAACTAGCCCACAGAGTTGTTTATGGGTTAAATCAAATATTATATGTGAAAAGTGTTTTATAAACATTCATATACTCCCCAAATATGAGTTACCTGATCTTTTTGAACTTGTTAGAGGCATTTACTTTAATAATTTTCATTTATACATATACTTAAATTGTGTAAGGATAAACATTTTAAAGTTATCAATTGGTATGAATTCTTAAGTGTAAAGAAGTAGTGTTTTAGTAATTTTGTTAATATGTTAAAGATCTTAATGAAGGATAAAATATTTCTGGACTATCAAGTAGTTAAGGAATGTTCTGTAATTGGCAAGGGTGGGAACAAAAAATGTTGATAATGTAACATCATTTTTCAGTACAATATTGGTTTTGACAACCTTTTCTTGATAGGGAGACAGAAACTGAAGTGTCAGGAATTGCTGTATTCACAATGAACCTTCCTATGCTCTGATGAAAACATGAAGATTTGTTATAATGAAACATAACATTTGTTATAAATGAAATGGAGCTGCAGCTATCACTGTGTGTGTGCTCTGTGGGCCTGTAATACAGTAGGGATTCTTTTATAGATATACATAGATTTAACTTGAAAAAAAAAGTCTTTGCTGTTTGAGCTCAGTTGTTTAGTTAGCCTTTTTAAAAAAAAAAAAAAAAAAAAGTCACCAGAAGACTTATTGTAAACATTGTGTGTGTGTATGTATATATTTAGTGCCCTCATCTCATGTCAATCTGTTTGCCAGATTATAGACTGTATCATACCCATGGACCTTGCATAACTAATATCTAGAAAGAAGAAGGGAAGAAGGCAGAAATGGCTTCCTAGGGAGAAGCTTTTACTGAGACATAAGCTCCATGGCTCCACAGCCAGCCCATAGGTCCTTGAGATACATACAGCCCATGCTTCATCCTCTGCCCACCTTGTAAATGTTAATAGACTTTATTCTTACATAATTATTGTTAATAGACTCTTTTTTAAGAACAGTTTTAAGTTCATAGCAAAATTGAGCATAAGATACAGAGATTTCCCATATACCCCACGTGTGCATAGTTTCCCCCATTATCAATATTTTAGTGAGTAGGTCCCTACTATATTCAGAGCACTGCTAGTCACTAGGAATGTAAGTAATTGATGTCTTGGAGGTGAGAAGAAAAGGAGACTAGTCTCTTGAGACTACAGGTCCTAGAAATTTAACATGCAAAATCTGGAGAAGATAGAGAGTAGGGTGGGGTTGATGAAAGGTTTTTAATAGGGTTTTCCAAAGTAAACATAGGTTATTTTTAAAAATAAAATGTAACTTGTTAGCTTGAAAGTAAGAGAAAAAAATGTAAAAAAAAAAAAATTTCAGGGTTAGATATATTAGTCAGTCTGCTTTCCTATGGGATTCCTTAGTCCTTATCGTGTAGTTTACATTTGGCTAGAATGTCATTGCAGTGAGACAGATGCTTGTCTGTCTTAATCTGTTGTATCCCTAGTGCCTAAAACAGTACCTGTCATGGAACCAGTGCTTAGTATACATTTGGGAAATGAATGAAGGACTATAGAAGGGGGTTATAACTTAGTCCATGGGACCTTTTTTCCCCCATGGGACAAATATTTCATGACAAATACTTTGACACATAGTAGTCCTGGGAATGAAAGATAGGGCAAGGCCCTTTTAGTGAAGGTTACCTTGGCGGACCTGGGCAACAACTACTCTCTAAGCAAAAGATGTGGCTGCCTGTTAGTTAGAGGTGTTCCCGGACTTCCTGACAACCTTCCTTGCCCAGTTTGACCATTGGGTCCTTCCTTATAGAAGGTACTACCTTTCTCTTTCCCGAGGGGACACTATACTGTGACTTCACTTCAGTTGTCTAAGGTAGGAAACTTACAAATTAGACTCAAGAACTTTTAATTCCTTCCTCCAGTCATCAGCCTTAACAACCTCCGTCTTTATGTGTAAGCATTAATTTTTCCCCCTACACAAAGTATTAAGTTGACCATACTTCTTATACTTGATAGTTGTATGGAGTCAAAATAATGTAGTAGTAGCTTGTTTATGTACGTTTTCCTCCTACTTTAGAGCACAGGGGTTTTATTTTACATTTACCAAAAGCAAAAAATTCCTACTTCAGAGATGAGTAAGAATTATGCCATTCAATAAGATATGCTGTCTAGTCCCATTCCTAAAAGTCTAGTCCCATTCCTAAAAATCCCTGCCGGTCCCCTCTCCATTACTTTCTGCCCTCACTGCTATCGCTCCTCTACTTCTGATCTTACTGTCAGCCTCCTATATGTTCCCAGCTCTAGACTCAATCTGGCCAGTTTCTACCAGAATGATCATTCTACAGTATGTACCTGGTCATGCTTGCTCAGAGGAAACTGGCAAGAGTCAAGCAGGGCATGGGCTTTCCATGGCTCCCTTCAGCCCTTCTGGCTCCAGGCTCCTATTTCACTTTCTCACCGCTCTCCTCTCTAGCCCTTTGAATCCAAACACTTAACATTCCTAGAAAGTACTGTGTTCTCTTTACCTGTGGACTTTCACTCTTGCTGATCTCTTCATGGACTGTTCTACCCCTTAGTTAAGGCAAGTCCCTCCTTCTGCCTCAATGTAGAAATCACTGACTTCAGGGAGTCTTCCCTAAGGTAAAGCAAATGCATGTCTACAATGTGAGACTTTTAAAAAAACTTTCATCTGGAGAGGAGTATCTAATTACAAAGATTAGGAAAATTAGTGTGTGCTTGGCAGGAAGAGGGATTTGAGGCAAATTTTATGGTAGCATTGAAATATCCTAATTTTTTCATTTAAATAGTGTATGAAATGGAACCCCAAACTGAAATATTCAACTCACAATCTAATATTTGACATGCATTATACTGTCCCTTATCCATCAGTAAACTGTTCTGTATCCACTACTTTTGGTGATGGTGCATCCCAGGAGACACACTGACTGAAATACATTAACCTTCTCTCTTGACTGACCCATTTGATTCAAATAACAAGTTCCCCCATGACCCTACTTCAAAAACTAGAAAGTGGCAAAAACAGAGAAGTTTTCAGAATACCAAGTTCTGAGAAGCAGCTAGCTATTCTTTGTTTTTGTTACTCTTTGTTTACCATTGACCTAGTAATCACCTGGGCTAGAGGCTGGAGATTGAAGCAGGGGAGTGGGGGAGGAGGACCTGAAGGAGCAGAGCATTGAGAAAAAGGTGTTAGAATTATAGGTTGTAAATACCAGCATTGTACTTAATAAAATACACTAACTCTGATGGTCAAGCTTAAGCTTTTATAATACAATGATTTAAGATAATTATAGCCAATTGAATTTTAAAGATACAAAATGTGTGCTAAACTCTTTAATATATTGTCCTGGTAAGTGTGCTTTTGGGAATCACTTCTAATATGATAGTCCAAAATGTAAGTGCTTTATATACAGAGATTTCTGTGATGTTCAACAAGAAACTTGGGGAACAATCAAGACCTTTGTGAAAATTATCTATAAAATGCAATGTGCAGAAAATGTTTTATCATATAATATTAAATTTTAAAGCAGTATAAATATTTATATGTATTCTGATCACCGTGACCAGGTAAGGAAATACTGTAAGCCATGAACAGAAATAGAACAGAAGTCACAGGACTTGAGGAACAGCAAATAATCCAGTTAGATCAGATCATATGTATATGGGAGAAAAGATTACAAGGGTAAGTTGGGACTGATTTATGGAGTTACTTGTTGCCTTAAATAGGACAGTTTAATTAATAAGTAATGGGGAGGGTTATAAGTTTTTCATTAGCTAAGCCATCTAATTAGATTTGAACTTTATGAAAGTAAGTCTGGTTGTGGTATGTAGGATAAGTTGGTATGGAAAGAGATCTTGTTACAGTGGTTTAGTCAAGTACTGATGGCATGCTGAACTGCCATGGGCTAATTGGAAAGGAGAGAATGAATGCAAGAAGTGTTGGAGAGGTAGAATCTATAGGATTTGTCAAATATTTCAAATAAAGTAGACTTAGGAGAACAAGGAGTTGAAGCTGGCCATGAGGTTTCTAGTTTGGGTAACTGGGAAAATGGTGATATCATTAAAAAGTTGTAGACTGTCTCATGGAAGAGCTGGTCTTTAGGTGGGGAAGGTGACTTTCATTAATGTCAAGCATATTGAATTTAAGGTGCTGGATTTTGGTATAAATCTTCAACAAATGGTTGGCAGTGAAAAGGTTTTGTGTAAGACTATGGCTAAAGAGAGGGGGAGAAATGCTTTTCACTTGCTTCCAAGTGATAGTTGGAGCTCTAGGAGTGGATGACCTCTGTAGGGGGAAGAGAGAGCCTAGGGAGAAGAAGAGGCAGAGCCAGCAAGGAGTGCTGCAGTGAGGGGAGAAGGACCAAGGGGCTTATGGACCAAAAAGCATTAAAAGCAGAAAGTTTGTCTTCTTAGTATCATGTTCTTATTTTAGTTGAATTTCTCCTATTACCAAGGATGCACACGTTTCTGAGTCCTAAATAAAATTATTCATACTTTTCATATACAAAAATTCAAAAACTAAGTTCCATAACCTTAGTTTATGATTATGGGGGCAGAAGGATGGAATTCACCATTTTTTTTCTCTGCTTCTACTTCATTGGTAGTATTGGTTAAGAGTTTTCTTCATAGCTTCTTTTTACTCTCCCAGAAATTGATATTTAAAGCAATAAAGAGTAAAAATCACACCTGCTTCTCCTATCTAATTTTATAAGCAGAAAACACATTGTATAGTTTTAAAAAAGTTTTCATAGCACATAAAGTGATATGAATGAGGTATATACACTTATTAGATAATATTTTAAAAAATCAGTTCATCCCAAAGCTAGCAATTACTTTTTATTTAGAAATTGTACTTTAATCATAATTTGATTTTTAAGGTATTTTAAAATAAATATTGAACATAAAAGAATGATTTTCAGTGGCTGTAGTTCAAAACTGCTGTGGAATAGAAATTAGTATTGTGACACCATTTAAGTGTCCAGTTTTAAATTAAATGGTGATGAGTTTCCAGCTCTGTTAGTTTTTATTGTGGAACAAACCACCCCAAAACATAGTAGTTTAAAATAATCATTTATTTGGCTCGTGATTATGTGGCTTTGTCATTTGGATGGGGTTTAGCTGGGTGAGTCTTCTGCCGGTTCAGAGGGGCTTCCTCACACTGCCAGATTGGCTGGGAACTTCTGCGCCTAGAATGTCTTCAGCTGGGACAGCTGATCCCCCCTTCATGTGGTCGCAGCCTCCAGCAGATGAGTTCAGATTTGTTCACATGGTGGCAGTGGGTAGGCAAGAGCCTCTAGAGCCGAAGCTGAAGAGCTCTTGAGGCCTGGGCTTGGAAATCTCACAGTATAACTTTTGCCAGACTTTTGGTCAAAGAAATGACAAGGCAGCCCAGATTCTAAGGGTGGGAGAATAGACTCTGCTTCTTGATGGGAGGGTGGTAGAAAGTAATGTGGCCAGACTGTCAGTCAGCCATAGCAGCTTGTACTCATTTGCTCATTTTGAATACTCAAATACCAGTTTTAAACTGCTGAAACATCAACTCTGTGTGTGTGTGTGTTTCATTCATCCTCTTTTCTCCATATATTACCCCTGCAAAACAAGGAGGTATTTGAAGTAATCTCACTCTTCTGATTAATCTGTTTGATGAAAGACATGTTTGTTTATTCAGATATTATAGCAACTTGAAAAGAGAATGTAACATAAATAAAAACTACAGCTGGTTTACCTATACAGTATTTGTTAAATATCTTTAAGTGTCTGTTTTGTTCCTGGCACTGGGCTAGACGTATAGGAATAGAGAAAAAGAAATACGGGACATAGTCCTTACTTGCAAAGTTTGTATACTTGTTGCATGATTAAAATTTATACCCAACAAATAATTTATTAAGGTACCAAGGACTACGCTTTAATTAAAGGTAGTACATAGAGGGATATGACTTAGTCCTTTTAGTGGAAATAGATATTTAAAATAATTATAATTCAAAGCATGAGAGAAATATAAACTGAGTGCTGTTGAATTAGAAAAAGAATAGGAGGAGGCAAATGATTGAGTGCCAGTGTAAGTGATTCATACAAGTAACACCTGAGAAGGGAGACATCTTTGAAACCAGAGGATGATGGCTTCATACAGAAAATGAGTCTTGAACAAGACTTTGAAGAAGCGGTAGAATTTGAGTAAGTGGAGAGGAAGGAATCCTACTCAATTTAGAATTGAGTTGTTTTCCCAAGAAGGTAATTATTTAATTAGAGTCTTTTCAAGTGGCAAGTATTAAAGAACATGCAATAACATGACTGTAGAAAGACTGTAGAAAACATTATGCTGGGAAGATTGCTGTCCATGTTTTTTTCCTCTCCAGTGGTGCCAAGGGATAATTTTTTTTTCTTTTTCTCTTAAACCTTTTTTAGAGATGGAGTCTTGCTCTGTTGCCCAGGCTGGTCTTGAACTCCTGGGCTCAGATGATCCTCTCGTCTCAGTCTCCTGAGTGGCTGGGACTACAGCCATGCACCACTGTGACCAGCTTGATTTTCTACCATCAGCTATTTGTGTACTTTAATTGGAAGATTGAGTAAAGAATGGTTATTTTATAAGGGAAATGCACATTCTGTTTTTATTGAATAGTACTCTGTAGCCATGTATTGATTGAAAAAAAATAGAAACAAATAATGTGTATCTCTGCTGACAAAGAAGTACAACATTGACAAAAGTAAGGAAACTCCCATTGAGTGATGTCAACTGGGTACTTTCTACAAGTATATCTGGCTTTATTTAGGGACTTAAACCGGTAGAAATAATTGGGGAATTTCCTTTCCTAAATTTGACAGGTAAATTTGCTTTTCATACTTTCTGTTTTAGTTGCTCATATTTAAACTATTTTGAGAAGGAGAAGGATCAATTAAAAATGTATTTTATTTAATGCTAATCGAGTAGTACCATATTTAAACATATACCAATTTCCAGAGTACTTGATGTAACTATATATAATTAGTATAATATAAGAATCATAATTTTTATTTTGGTAAATTCTAGAGAATTCTTTAGGGGAAATTTTTCTACTATCTCATTTATTTTCAGTGACAAGAAATTGGGAGAATTTTTAAAAGCTCTTGCCATTTCATGTATTTTAATAGCTGGAATGTATGTCCGATCCAAAGAGAATACATCACAGAGTAATCATAAGTTGAAATAAGCTAACACATCAGAGTATTTTGTAAACTGCAAAATCCTATGCAAATAAATGTTAGGCGATACTATTGTTCTGAGATTAGCATTTGTTCTTTCAGGGTCTCTATAGAATAGTCGCAGTTCATAGCTTAGACTCTAGAGCCACGCGTTCTGAGATCAAGTCTGGGTTCAGACCCTTACTAGCTCTGTAACCTGGGATACGTTTCTAAACCTCTCTATACCTCAGTTCCTCTATCTGTTAAAGTGACATACTAATAGTATACCTACTTCAAAGGATTGTTGCGGAGATTCAATGAATTTATATATGAAAGTCATTTGCAACAGTGTCTTGGCACACAGTAAATGTTATGTGTTAGCTATTACTTTCATCATTACTGTCATTATCACTACATCATGTAGAATAGATAATTGCTTTCTGATATATGCTAATCATGTTTTTCTCTATGGAATTCTTCCTCTTCCTCTACTCTCCTAGTTTTGCATTTTCCTGAAAGAGAGCTCATTGAGGATGATGACTGAATCTCATCAATTTTTATGTCCTCAGCAGCTTAGGATAGACGTTCAATAAGTGCATGGATTACATTGTACACACATGACCACTTAAGAGAGAAACACTATAGAAGAACTGTAGAAAGGGAAGTAGCATTCAGCATCTGCACAATGTTAGTCTCTTTCTGGTCCACCTTACCCCTGTCAGCCAGAAAATTGCCTCATCTTGTTCCTTTTTCCTCACTAGTCTGGCCTCATAGATGCCTTCCCGGTCTTACCTAGCCGTCTCTTCCCTAGGTTGATTTCTTGCTTTTTTAATTTTTATTTGAGACAGAGTCTCACTCTGTTGCCAAGGCTGGAGTGCACTGGCGTGATCTCAGCTCACTGCTCACTGCACCCTCCACTTCTGGGGTTCAAGCGATTCTCATGCCTCAGCCTCCCTGGTAGCTAGTACTACAGGTATGTGCCAACGTGCTATGCCCAGCTAATTTTTTTTGTATTTCTTGGTAGAGACGGGGTTTCACCATGTTAGCCAGGCTGGTCTTGAACCCCTGGCCTCAAGTGATTCACCCGCCTCGGCCTCCCAAAGTGCTAGGATTACAGGTGTGAGCCACCATGACTAGCCCAGGTTGATTTCATTCCCAGTACCTTCTGTGGGAAACCTTCATTAACCACTCCTGCCAAGACAGTCTCTTCTGTTCTATTATACGTTTTATATGTGTATGTATAATAACTTTACTATACATATATATTATCTGCTCCTCTTTAAAGTTTTTATCTTTTTGATTAGGTGATACATGCACATAGTACAAACTTCACAAAGTGCAAAAGACTATGGTGAAAACAGGGCCTCTGCCTCCCTGGAAACAGGTACTCTTACCAGTTCTTACATATCCCTGCGGAAATAGTCTCTGTGTGGCACAGCGTGCACATGTGTTTTAATGGTGGCATATTGGATACTCTATGCTACCATTTGCTTTGTTCACATAATATGTTTTGAATATTCCATATCAGTACATATAGTACTGCTTCACTTTTTTTTTTTTTTTTTTTTTTTGAGACAGAGTCTCGCTCTGTTGCCCAGGATGGAGTGCAGTGGCAGGATCTCGGCTCACTGCAAGCTCTGCCCTCTGGGTTCACGCCATTCTCCTGCCTCAGCCTCCCCAGTAGCTGGGACTACAGGCACCCGCCACCATGCCCGACTAATTTTTTTTTCATTTTAGTAAAGACGGAATTTCACCTTGTTAGCCAGGATGGTCTCGATCTCCTGACCTTGTGATCCACCCACCTCAGCCTCCCAAAG